>NW_006787203.1:1166628-1221879 GCF_000442215.2 Lipotes vexillifer
CTTTCCCTAACTCATAAAAGTTTGACCAGACTGGGGATACAGGGTTGAGTTTATCCACCTGTCTCCTTGTTGACCTCGCAGTAGAGCTTTTTTTCTCTTCTTGAAAGCCAGTTCCATAGGATTGGCTTCTGTGCTTGACAGGGAGCAAGCCCTTTGCTCCTTAACAATAGCTGTATTCCTGGAACAGACCCTCTATCTAAATTATTTTAGGTAGTTAGGGGGAGGGTCAGAGTTTCTCCTTGAATCTTTTGGATGTTGTTTTCAGCTTGAAATAATCTGCATGCCAAAGAGATATTTGGGGATGGCAAGTTTTGCTCCCCTACAATGCTGTCAAAGAAAAAATTATTCTGACACTTGTTCAGGACAGCAAGGTAGACTTTATTCAGGGGTCTACTACAATGGGGTTTTGCAGTATGGGAGGGAGATTCAGCTTGTCGAGGTTAAAAGCAAAAGAGCCAGTTATTTTGTATGCAAAATGAGTTTATTCGGGTATAGCAGAAAAATTGCAGCTCTGGACATGCAAAGTATGGTGAACCATGGATCAAGATGATAAAGGGAAGGTCAGCTTTCATTAGGGTTTTAGGAGGAAATTGGGGAAGACTCTGGTGGTTCTTCATTGGCTGCAGGAGGTGGGCAGCTTGTTGTTGATGGGTCACAAGGAAATCTTTCTTCCTGATGGAGCCTTGGAATTGCAGTGAGTGATATTGATTCTTATGTGAGAGCAACGTCATTTTCGATGAGGTTTCCTTTATTTTCACAGGCTCAACTCTGAATATAAAGAAAAGTGGGAATTTATGACAAGAAAAATATTGGGGGTTTGGTGGATGGCAAATTACTTAAAGGGTAGAGTTATTCTTTGTTAAGCAGACCTAACAGAATTCTTACTGAAGGCAGGTCAGGGGGATGAGATATAACCTGAGGGGCATGATGGAGAATGAGGAATTTGATCAGACATCAAGGGTGGGAGATTCTGCCTAAACTGACTTAACTGGATTCTTGCTGAAACTGGAGTCTATAAAGACAGAGACTGAAGCCCAAGATTGGAACTTGGGGAGTAGAGGGTCAAAGGAGCCTGAGGAAGGTTTGGTCACGGGGAGAATCTTTGTTAATACTATAAGCCCTGCCAGCTGAGCTCCACTCTCAGCAGTAGTGCATGAAGGCTTCTCTCTCACACGTCTCTACCTATATTTGTTATTACTAAATTTTATGATGTTTGCCAATCTTATGGGTATAAGGTGCTATCATTCTTTAGGTGAGGAGAAACATTTTTCTTTGTCTTCTGAAATTTAGGAGCTAAGGCCTGTGGAATGAAACTGACAAGACAGATTAACTGAAGAACAAGATTTATTCATATGCACAGGGAAGCCAACAAAAGATGTAGCTGGCCCTTTAAATGGTTAAAGTTAAAGGCTTATAAACCTAATTTAGTGAGGGAGAAATAACTTTTATAGGTTGAACAAATTGCTTTCTTTAGGAAAGACAATGGATTTTTAGGAGAACTAGTGTCAGATAAGAACGTTTGTGATAATGTTTGTCTATACAGGTGTGTATGGTCTTTCCATCTGCTTCAGGGTCATAAAAACCCTCTGGAGAAGGGATTTATGGTAAGTGTACTCTTGGCCTCTCTCCTGGAGTAGAAGCTGCCCCAAGATGAAATCTATGGCCGCCCTCATTTCTCAGAAATGCTTTTAGTCAGATAAGGGAAGCTCTGAGAAGGTTTCTTTTTCCATTTGTTGAATCTCAAACATCTTCATCTTAAAATAATCTTTAGACCAACTCTGGGTCTCTGCGTAGGACCCCACAATATGGTTTGTTTCAAGTTGCAGTGTTCCAATTTCCAGTGAGGTTGAGCATGACAGATTTTTGGGTTTCTTAAATGATCTGTTCATACCCCCTTGCAGGGGCTTTCCCATCTGGCATTCAAGTTACTTGATTACCTTGAGACCTCTGGTCCCTAATGTGTTCAAGAAAACTATGGTTTGTAGTTTGCCCACCAGAAGACAGGTTAGTTTTATAAGGGGGGAGGGTGATATATGAAAGATAAATGTTAGGAAAATGAAAGCCAGAATGCAAGGAGACTATTATAATTCTGGAGATGAAATGTCTGTAGTTCAAAGGATAGAACAGAAGCCACAATTAAAATACATACATCCATTTTTTTCTTCTTTCCCTTAGTAATAGACCTCCCCAATCTGTTCCAAGCTCATACTGCTGGCTGCATTACAGGCCATCAAATCGAGAGACAAATTGTTGGGGCAAGAATTAGCGACTTTATTGGGAAGGCCAGCAGACTGAGAAGAAAGGTGGACTAGAGTCCCAAAAAACCATCTTGCCCAGGTTTGGATGTTAGTTTCTTTTATAAAGCAAAGAGGGAGAGGTGAGGAGGTAAAGTAAGAAAGGTCATAAGTTGCAAATATTTCCTGGTTCCAGCCAGACTCCAGAGGGAATGTGTTAATTTCTTCTTTCCTGCAGTCATTCACAGGTGGGTGTGATCAGGATGCTTCCTGTGAGTTTAAACAAAGGTACTTTAGCATAACACTCAGTCACGGGAGGCAGAGTTCCTGGAGATGGGTCATTATGTATACTGTAAGCTATAGGTAACATCCCTTTAGTGATTAACTTGCAGCAAAAGCAATAGCATACAAAGGTTAAAGTAAACGGAACAGATCCAATGTGGAGTTGGATTTGTTCTTCCCTATTACAAATCTATAGACTGTAGCATCTAAGTGGTTAAGAACCTGGGTTTGAAACCTGGCAGACTAGTTTTGAATCATGACTCTCCTTCCTACCAGTTGTGGTCTCCTGGGTAGGTTTCTTCTCTATGCACAGTTTCTCATCTTAAAATGGGGAAGTTAATACTACCTACCTCACAAGATTGAAATTAAATGAGTTCACCCATAAGATATGTCACTACGTTTAAATAATTTAAATAAAGTTCTCTACCACTCATTTTATCTTGATAATCACTTAATCATATGTATATTTTTTAAAAAATCTAATGTAGAAACTTAGATGAGTGGGACTTCCCCAGGGTAACCCAACATTAAATGATGGAAACTGGACTGGAAACTCAGTACTCTTAATCTCCAGAAAAGATTCCTGGTTCCTCTCTATGCAGTTCTTCTCTGGTCATTTTTTTGGTCCTTTTCCATATCTTTAAGGAATTAGTTAATTACAATCTATAGTCACTTCTAGCGACAAAATTATGTTCTGTAAATACAACATGAATTTACAAAATGCATAGGCTCATGTTAGATTAAATTTTCTGTGGTAATTCACATTTATATTTCATAGGCCTAACCATATGTCTATATGAAGTAAATCCTTTGCTTTGGCTCAAAATCAGAGGAAATATGAGTAGTTTAATGCTCTGATCATGACCCAAAGAGCCCCTATTTGAACCTACAATCATCTTTTTTATACTTTGCTCCAATCCTACCTTCCCTAAGAGAAAATTCAGTTAATGTAACCTGTCACACGAAGAAAATAAACTCTATGGATGTTTACCAGCATCCAAGCTAATATCCTAAAAAAAATGAATAAAAAGCATGTAAGCCTTTTCTTCATGTTTGTGCTTAAGGCAGCTTTATTGGCTGTTTTTCTGTAAGGCATATTTTCTTTTACTCTATACTGAAAAGTTTTAAAATAATAGCCTACTTGTAAAATTAGCTGTCAATAGACATAGTTTATATTCTTCATCATACAACCATAAAACAGGTATATTTTGATTAAAGAAAAAATATTAAAACTCAGTATAAAGCTAAGCTAATTACTACCATGGCAGTGAATATACATGATTTATAATAGATATTCAAATGAAGAGTTTTAAAATGGATTGGAATTTGAAGTTTTCGTTCCATTGGTATAACGTTTAGCTCTAGAACTTTCTATGACAGTACAGTAGAGCCTGAGGGAATAAATCTTGAGGTAAGAAGTCAACAGTAGTCATGTAAATACTGTGTCATTAACAATCATTAAATCCCTTCTTGATATAACGACTTCAATTACTCCTCTCTTTAAGTACAAATTTAGCATTTGACGTTTTACACCTATAGGCTGAAAACCTACAGTTAAATAATTAAATGTAGTAAAATGCGTTCAACCGCATTTAATCAATTTGAAAAGAGAAGCAATAAGTGCAAGCCTGGTTAGAGCTGTTAGCCCACTTGGGTGCTATTATTTGAGTAGTTGTTCACCAAAGAAAGAAAAAGAAATACTAAAAAACATGAATCAAAACACAGAAACAGTTTTCTAGGGTAGTATTTTAAACTTTACTACATAGTTTATACTTTTCTTTTTTTTTTTTTTTTTTTACAATAAATGTTCAGACGAATTAGTTAAGGCCCAGGCTGATGCTAAGAGCATTTATTATGATGGGTTATTAAGAGATGAAGCTCATCATAGGGATAGCAGAAAATGCCATCCCAAAATATGCCCCTCTGATGTACGACTATTTTGAGCTGAAGGCAATTGAGAAGAAGCAAATATATATAAAAAAAATTCTGTCCTCCCCTATTTGCCTAAAAGCAGGATACAAATTTGTAAAGGTATCCCCTTCCCCTTTTTATCAGGTGTCCCGCTCCCTCCCTCTATTGGAGAAAATTCCAAACCATCATTAGCCTTGAGATAGCATCAGAAGACTCTGTGTAACAAACCTTGCTAAGCTAGCCTGTAACTACCATTAATTTCCACATATATTTTCTTTCCTGCAGTTTGCTTCCCCTAGTAGATCAAAGTCCTTTTCCTTTGTCTTGCTACTTCTCTGAAATTTTATTGTTCTTTTGTTAAGATGCTTAAATAAGCTCAAGTTCTTACGACCTGTTTGAGTTACTCATTATCGAGTGGTCCCATGGGTATGTGTGCACATGTTAATAAATTTGTTTTTCTCTTTTTAATCTTTCTCCCGTCAGTCTAACACACAGGACTCTAGTAAGAGAATCTATGATAATAGAAAAAGATATTTTTCCTTCCTCTATAATAGATGGCAATGAAAACAAAAGGCTTGGAATAGTAAGTCAATGTGTTTAACTTAGATTTGTGTGGAAGGAGGGAGAAATAGAACCCTCTCCCTACCAAACAGGCAGAGATGAAAAATCAACCATTAGGTAAGAACAATTTAAAAAAGTGAGTAAAAAATCCTAAATGCTGGTTCCTTGAAAGATGCATAAAATGGACACACTTACCAGTTGACTACTTAAGGAAAATAAGAGAAAAGATGCAAATAAACAAAATGGAGGATTCACTTTTTCATTTATTTATTCAAACAATTATTTACCAGGCCTTTACACTGTGCCAGGCACTCTTCTATGTAGTAGGTACGTAGCAGTAGAAAAAAACAACAGGCCAAACTCCATACCTTTACAGAACTTCAATTGGAGTGGGCAGAAACAAAGTTCAAAGTAAAAAAAACTCTGCAGTATATTAGAGGATGATGAGTGCAGGGAAGGGGAGGGAGTGCCAGCTGACAGTTGCAGTTCTAAATAGATGGTCTAGGAAGGCCACGATGAGGGAGTACATTTGAGTAAACACTTGACTGAAGTGAGGAAGTGAGTCAAGTGGACATCTGAGGGAAGTGTGTTTCAGGAAGAGGACAGAGCAATGCAGAATTAGGGGAAATTACCAGAGATAGAAATAGAGATAAAAATAATAAAATTGTGCTAGGAACAAATAGATAACCAGTGAAATTCTAGTGTGATAGATGTATTTCTAGAAATTGTTGAAACTCCAGTCGAAATAAGTGGATTTTTAGGCAAATATATAATACCCCAAATTTTCTACCAAATAGTTAGGGAATATGTCTATTAGTCTGCTCAGGCTGCCATAAAAAATTTCACAGACTGGGTGGCTTAATCAACCAAAATTTATTTCTTACAATTCTGGAGGTCAGAAGTGCAAGATAGAGGTATTAACAGGTTTTTTTTCCACCTCAGGCTTCTCTCCTTGGCTTGCAGATGGAAAGTCTTCTCTTTGTGTCCTCCCATGGCCTTTTCTCTGTGCGTGCACACACACACACACACACACACACACACACACGGGGTCTCTCTTATAAAGACACTAGTTCTATCATATTAGTGCCTCACTCAATCTTAATTACCTCTTTGAAGATTCCATCTCCAAATAAAGTCATATTAGAGATTAGGGCTTTACTATATGAATTTTGGGGGAACACAATTAGCTCATACCAATATATATTTTCTATATTTTAACAGTTATTCCATTAAATTGCAAAAGAGAGAAAACTGCCCAACTCGTTTCATAAATTTACATTGGATTCCAAAACTGGATAATAAAAATAAAAGACTATCAAATTATTTTCCTGTGTCACCTACAACAGCCATGAAATAGTCCTAAATAAGATATTTACTACAAATCAGTCTATAAATATCAACATTATTCACTGCAATAACCAACCACAAAATATATTACATAGTAGGGTGTCATTCACAGTATCAACAAAACCTATATAAGTAGCTAAGAAATAACAAATATTACATATACTTCTATAGAGAAAATTTTGGAACCCTCTTAATGGATCTATATAGAGAGAATTTTCTCCAAATTAATCTTATCAATTAAAAGCCACTTAATAAAAATCCCAGCTGGATACTTTGTGTGGAAACTATAAACTATTTTAAAGTTTATCAGGAAGAGTGAAATTCTATGTGTAATTAAGGCAACTATGAAAGAAGTTCAAAAGGATTAACTTGGCATAAAGTTGTTAAAATATATTATAAAGTCATACGAATAGGGAGAAAAGTAGAATTTAGTATAAGAACAAGAAAAAATAAATCAATGAAAGGAAGTGGAGAGCTCAGAGGTAGGCCTTTTTATATTGAAACCTTATTCAGTAAAGTTACTATCACAAACATTGTGGAAAGAGCAAATTGTTGAGAATATGATGCCCAGAATTAGACTTGAAGAAATAAATGGTGGAGTATGTGATATGGAGTATGTGACAGACAGAATAATGACCCTCAAAGATGCCCACGTCCTAATCCCTGGAATCTGTAAATATAATACCGTGCACAGCAAGAGAGACTTTAACATGTGATTAAGTTAAGGATCTTGAGATGGAGATATCATCCTGGATTACCTAGGTGGCCTTGATGTTACCACAAGGGTCCAAAAAAGATGGAAGAGGGTCAGAGTCAGAGATATTTGAAGCTGCCATGATGCTGACTTTGAGTATGGAGGAAGAGGCCAAGAGAAGAGGCATGTAGGAGGCTTCTAGAAGCTGGAAAATGCAAGGGAACAGTTTCACTTTCTTCTAGAAAGGATGTAGCCCTGTTGACACCTTGACTTTAGCCCAGTGAAACCCATTCCAGAACTATAAGATAAGAAGCTCGTATTGTTTTAAGCCACTAAGTTTATGATTATTTTGATACAGCAGCAATAGGAAATTAATACAGACTGCTACCTGTTAAGATGAGGAAAACTGCTTATGTGAGGATGAGAATCAAGATTGTTATGTTTACTAAATATTCAAATATAGATATAAAATAGTTTGATATATGTGTCTATGTCTCAAAGGAGAGCCAAGTTTAGAAATGCACAAATATAAGTGTCATCATAAATATAAATTGTACTGAAAGCTGTGGAACTGGTGTGATCACTTAGGTGTCAATACACGTAGTGTAGAGAAGGAAAAACTAGTTTTCCTTTACCCTCCTAAGATCTGCCACTGGGCCTTGGAGACTAAGCTGAAAAAAGATTAATAAGAGAAAAATATGCAAATTTTATGTAATTTGCAAATATAATTTTTCATTTAACATTATACCATGAGCATTATGTTCTTAAAACTACTTTTAAGAACATAATTTTTAATTATTTCAACATTTTTACTTTAGAAATAGCAATTTAGTCTGTTCATTTTACTTTTAATTGTTAAAGTTAGCAAATAATGTTTTAATAAGCAACCATATTAAAATCTTTGCTTAAATCAGTTTTTCTTGGGAAGAATGTCTGGGTATTGATAGGTTTCTTAAAGAATAGTGTTATGATTGATGATCTCACTCCAATAAAGAGAGAAATTAGCAAAATGGAAAAGTGTTAAATATTTAGATATGTATCACTTATTTGAGACATGGTATTCATTAATCCTTATAAAATTCATTAAATGCTTTTTGTCCTTTTGTTTTTGAGTTTCTAACCTTTACTAGTAAAAACAAAGTAATTCAATACCAAAAAAAAAAAAATGTTAAACTTAGGAGTAAAAGAATCAAAGCCAGTTAGGCTGTTTCTGGTGTTGTGATCTTGAGAGAACTGGACCAGTGAGAAGCAGGCTCCTATTTCTAGGGGCTGAAGAACAAAGCAGTTTTAAGGAATAGAAATGCAGTTGGGGAGATCAGTGGACTGAGCCAGGAATGTGTTTCCTGGCTGCAACTGCTATGGGGCTCGTCCTGTTCATTCAGATGGTACTCTGGAGTAAGATACCCCTAAAAATCGGTTGGTAAAGTTTACGTGCCAGCAAATAACTTATTTTACAGAAGGAATTGCTAGCATAATACCTGTTACCAACCACCAACCATCTTGATTCAGACTATGAGAATATTTGTGGCACACAGAATTGGAATTAAGGGCTTAGGGTTTGTGGCATTCTTTTCTTTTGGCCACTCTGACACCAATAGTTAGGTCTATACTTCCAGAGTTCTGAGGGTTGAAATTATGTAATTCATTCTGTCTGTATAGGAAGAATAGATGTATTGTTTCTCACAGTAGATTTCTAGATGCCCATAATGGGCTGGAATTAGAACATCAAGGTACGAACATATTAAAGGTATTTGACTTCATAGTATTTACAAAGGGCTATTTTGATTCCAATATTTAAATAGATATTCTTGGTTAAATGCAGAAATACAAAAGTGAAAAGATTCCTGATGATCCTACCTCTTCAAAATATCGGACATAATCACTGCCAACATTCTGATGTATTTTTTTCTAGTCTTTTAAGTATACATTTGATTATTCATCTAAGGCTTAGTTATGCTGCAGTAACTGCAAACTGGAAATAGGTCAACAAAGTTTTCTGGCTCATATTAAATGTCTATTAAAGATCGGCCGGCACTGAATATCTTCAATATCTTGAGTCCAGAATCCAGGCTGATGAGCAGCTTCTTATGGGTTAGTGCTGCTCTTATGGCAGAGGGACCAGAGAGGGAGAAAAAACATGAGTAGCCTCTTCCACATTCTGCGTGGAAGTGACTCATGCCACCTCTACTGTCATTCATTGGCTAAGTCAAGTCACCTGGTGAAGAGGCAACCTAGAAGGTGGTCAAGCTATAGTATAGATATAATGATTCATAATTAATGGCTATTCAGTGGTTGTGGAGCGGCTCTATTGTGATTGATTGTTCAAGGCCAGTAGCCCCAGAGATGTTCCTGTTTAATAACGGATCACCAAAGCCAGACGGTCCTTTATAAGATATCTTTATGTTTACATTCACATTGAACCTTTCCATTCTCTGCAAATAGCACAATAATAGAATATTAGGGTCAACTAGAATAAATACAGCCAATTTGAATGTATAATATATTAATTTCTAGAAATAATTTTATCACATAAAGTAATGCCAATTTAAAAAATTTCTTTTCATTACTGCATTTTTAGTCAAAACCTAAATTTTACAGGCTAAGCGGTATAGGAAATGGCACATGGCTTGAATTTAGCAAAGAAAATTGTAGCCAATTCAAGAAAGTGAACTACTGTAACACAGCAGTTTAACCTAATCTATTCCCAGCAGTTCTTGTCAAATATTGTTCCATTCACTTCATGATAAATTACACCTCTCTGAAAAAGATGTTTAAACAGAAATAATTTCAGCAATTTTCTGATGTAACTCTCTGTTTTTTCTTCTGTAATTTGCATTATTTTATCGTGATGCATACCACTATGGATTCAAGCCCTATCACCTAATCAGGTCACTAAAGATTTAGAGTTTCATATTATGCTGCCATCATCATTCCCTTGGATATTATATCTTTAAGACAGTTTCTATTTGGATAATGACATTCTTTATCTCTTCCACTTTAGGCTTACTCTGAGTGAATAGATACTGAATGTATTATCCTATTTTCATAATTTCTAATAAACACATACACTCAATCATAAATACATTAGGCTCCATTACCAGTGCTAATACAAATATAGATGAAGAAATAGAATAGGAAGAGAAAAACTACTTGAAAAACAACTAAGGGATTTTTTGTATTATTTACGAGAGCCAGCAACTGATTCATAATTATTTTGACTCTCATAAAGGAATTTGAAGTTGGATTCCTATACCAACACTAAATGACATTGACCCAAAGGACTTCAACAAAGAAACATTAGAAAAAATAAAGAGGAGATGATTGAAACAATGTCTTTATCACTTTTGAAATGTGTAATGTTATTAACATTTCCTGTATAGTTTCATTTCCTGATATTACTGCCATTACTTGTGTTTTACAGAAGAGTCTGTTAAGAATGATCCAGTCTGGGGCTTCCCTGTGGCGCAGTGGTTAAGAATCCGCCTGCCAATGCAGGGGTCACGGGTTCGAGCCCTGGTCCAGGAAGATCCCACATGCCATGGAGCAACTAAGCCCTCACGTCACAACTACTGAGCCTGTGCTCTGAAGCCCGTGCTCTGCAACAAGAGGAGCCACCACAATGAGAAGCCCGCGGGCACCGCAACGAAGAGTAGCCCCTGCTCACTGCAACTAGAGAAAGCCTGCGCACAGCAACGAAGACCCAGTGCAGCTAAAAATAAGTAAATTTATATATATATATATATATATATATATATATAAATGACCCAGTCTGGATGTTAAATATGCACAGTTATGCCACTGGCTCTGTGCCTTAAATATTTTGGAATTTAGGGTAGGAGTAAAATGGTTATCATTGGGAATAGAGGGCCTTACTTGGGAATTCCTTTGACCTTTCTGACTCAGGCAACTCAATATTGTAAAATTATTAAAATAGGTGTAACTTCAAAATCTGCTGTACGACTTGAGAGAGGGGAAACTATTCCCCATCTGTGAATACCTGACAACATTTCCTCCATCACCTCACTATTAACTTTCTCTTCTGAGAAATTTCCAGGGAAGTGTAAGTGACTAGCTGGGAAAGTCAGATATTTTGTTGGCATAGTGGATTCAGGCAACTATACAAATTTTCAATATATATGAACTCAGCTCAAAACAGGAATTCAGTTATCTTTCTTAGAACATTGCAATCTATATCTAGTTTTAAGTTTACTTGTATTTAAATAAAAATTTTTCATTAATTATTAGAATTTATCATTTTAAGTAAAGTATTAAATCAAATTTTAAATTAAACTACAAAACTTTCAATTTTTTCAACACTTTAAACTAGCTGGACTGTTCACTTGAGAGCATATTGTTAAATGAAATAACAGCTTAAATATATTCCATCAGGGCAGTCAGTGTAGAATTAGAAGATACTTGAGATTCCTTCCAGAATCCTGATCTTATACATCTCAGAAGACTATTCTGTACTCTGCTTTGAATCTATTACAGTGACATCTTCTGTTTCCTGTTCATTAACCCGCTTGTAGGAGAAAGTTTCCAATTTATGCCAAGACTGAAAATTAGCATAAATGGCTGCTTCTCTCCCGCAGATCAACTTAGGGAAACTATAGAGGGAAATGCAATATAGATTCATAAAAGTGTGAGAAATACCTAGAAAAAAAAGATGACTACTTAGAATTGGAGTGTGGCAAGGCAGGTAGATGACTGTAGACTGCAGCAAAGGGCTTTTGGCTTAGCTGCTAAGGCATAAATCAGGAAAGGGCAGTTTAAATAGTGTTCTTGTGGCCCTCCCCACCTTGCCTTCCTTCTTGTTGCAGAATTAGACAATGGTCATCCAAACCTCGGAAAGCCACGACCTCAATCGGCCCACACCCCCGCTGGAAGTGTTCTCAGGGATAAAATCAAGGCAGGGCAAAACCTGATAGGGTGAAGAGTTGGAAAACCTATGAGAACTGTCCAGCTTTGAATTGATCTCTTTCAGCCATTTCTCTCCAAACTTCCAGAGCTGATGAATGACAATCTAGGGAGACTACCTTTTCTTTGGTGTTTGAAAGTAGAGCATGGAACTGAAAAGTTGCTTGGTGTGGTGGAACCAAATGAGAGTGATTAATTCTGGCTTATGGTAATGACTCACATCTTCATCTACACTAGACCTCAGAGCACTGATCAAGGCTCTTTCTGCTGCCCTTCCTCAATTCATATTAACAGGTAACCTTCAGGGATAAGCCATATTTAATAATAATAATAATAAAAGCCAGAATAATGGTATACTTTCTTTAAAAAAAACCTCTAAGAATGTAACATTTTAAAATTAAAAACTATAAATTGCTCAACATATTAGCAAAAGTATTAAAATTAATGAGTCAGAATTTGAAATAAACATAATAAATGTGCAAACAGGAACAGGGGAAGATATTTCAGTATGGAACAAGAGCAAGATGTGATGAAAGAATAATCAAGTAGAAATACTAGGTATGAAAAAATTAATAGTTGAAATAAGAGAATAATACATGGATTGAATAAGAAATGGATATAGCTGAAGAGTGAATTCAATTGTAAGATAGTATAGATGTACTTATTTTTCTAGAAGGAAACAAATGTGATAGAATAGCTGAGAAATATGGAAAATAGAATAAGTCCAAATATCTAGATAATAAGAGTTTTTGAGAGAGAGAGAGAGAGAAAAAAAAAGGTAAATTTCTAAGAATTAAAAAAAAAAAAAAAGGTTCTTAAAACTGAAACATCCCAAGCAGTGTCACATAAAGAGTCTTAGGCATTTTGCAATGGTTTGGATGAAGTGGCCTAGTGGTGATGCACAAACTTCTTAGGGTCGCTAGATATGGGAGATAACTATCTAGGAATCCCTATGGCAGGGAGAGAGATAAGGCTCCAAAAGGCATAAGAAATAAGGTTAGGGGTAAAATTTCAGCTGGAAAATGTGGCTGAAGACCTCTTTGGTGGTATAGAGTAAATACAGAATCCCATGAAGGCAACGAGGGGTTGTTGTTCTGATTAAGGAAATGGTCAAAATGGGAGTTTTGAGCCCCCTTAACCCCCTTTAAAAAAGTCTTGTCTGGCCGGTGCATAACACAAGTGGTTCCTGGAGTACCAAGGATTAAGTGAGGTTGTGTTTTTGATTGCTTCAGTTGTGACTGATATTGTAAAGACTATAAAGGAAGTGCAGATCAAGGGTGATGGTATGCCATTATGGCCATTCCAATTTGCGAATCTAGCCAGTCACAATATATATTCTCATGGAACGTCAATCAGTATTCATCCATTGCACTGAGACAAGAATTCTTAAATTTGCTAGCATATTTCCATATTCTTGTGAGGGGCTTGGAGTTAAAAATCAGTCTGTGTGATGGTCTCATAATAATCACCTACCTACAGAAAGAAGATCGGAATGAATTAAAGATCAGAGCCACCCAGATGAAAAACAGGGGTTGGCTGATAAACCAGCTAAGACTTAAGGTCCAGCCCAACCTGTGAAATTCCTAAGAATTACATGAACTGGAGCAACCAGAGGTAGTCCTACTACTGTGAGAAATAAATTATTAGCATTCCCATTCACTGATAACAGACGAGAAGCTTAGAAACTAGCCGGACTATTTGGGTTTTAGTGGAATCATATTTATACATCAATCCTATTGGCCCAATCTATAAATTCACCAGGAAGAAATCTGAATTTGAGTGCAGCTTTAGCAGAAACAAGTGCTACAGATATATCAAGGGTGGTGGAACAGACATTTTTACTAGGTACTTACGATCTGTCTTCTCAGATAATATTTGAAGTGTCTGTAACTAGTGCATATGCAGATTGAAGGGATTTTCAGAAATTGAATAATGCTATTCAGTGAACTTCCCTTATGGTGTGGCTCAAAAACTGAATTGTATGTTGTGCCATCTAAGAGAGGAGAGTGAGATGGCTACTGAGTACTGGCTGAAATCATTCCTAACCCTGAGGATCGCCAGAAAAGTTTGAGAATACAAATACAGACAATACCTTGAGCAATGTCAAAGGGACATTCAAATAGGGAGAGTACAGCACAGCAAAGCTCGCTCACAGAGTGGAAATGGCATACATTAGAAGAATGCTAAGGGGGGCTGGGGTTCAGAAAGACTAAAAAGCTTATGTGAGCAGTTGCTTCACTGAATGTAGAACCAAAAATAAAGCCCTACAAGTACACTATGTGGTCTGAATCTTATGATTCTCTCTTCTAGCTGGGGAAAAGTTGTTTTCCTGGTCCATTGAAAGGAGTTTCTAGACTGAGGATTCAGACTGAAGGGCACATTGCTGTTTTGTAAAACGTTGATGAGTGAGGTAAGGGCAAATTTGCACAAGGGTAGCGGTGCATCTATTTAGCAATGGAGGGTTAGGCTCAAGGGAGTGTTGGGATATTCATAGACTGTTGTGCTTTGATCAAAGGCTCCGCTGTATGGTCAGGCATGGGCCCTAAATGACTGAATAGTAAAGAACACACCTGTATAGTTTCTTGTTGGGACATATCAGGAAACTTAGATGTAGAATTAAAGAGGATGATGCACCCTAAAATAATTCCAGGACATTGAATTCTCCTAAGATGTAAAAATTTTAAAAGAGTACACCTGTAGCCTATGGCAAGAAAAAGCCATATGAGTCTAAAAAAATCATAACTTTTCTCTGACCCAATAGAGGACTGATGTTGCAGGAAAACCAAGTAGCTTGGAATCTGAGGAAAGTCAGGTGCCCCTGAGGAGAGGTGGGAAATGAGCATGCATTCACCTGTGTGAGAGCACGAGCAGAAGATTGGACTACAATCCAAGTGGGAAAGAAGAATTCAGCTATGATTTTTTAATGAATTTCCAAAGGATGAGTAGTAGGAGTCGAGGCCCTGGAAGCCACAGACACTCCCTTGTTGGCTTTTCTCCACAGACCTTCTCACTGTGTACTGATAAAAAACCATCGGTGGCAGGGAAGGTAGTAGATAGTTTAGTCATTGGTAAGGCAGAGCCCTGGAGAAGAGGTGCAGCCACCACTGTGGGAAAGGCATGACGCCTCTCCTGGTCTCCTCTCACCTAAGAAAAAGTGTCATAAGATATTAGGGGTAATAGCAGTTGCCCCAGTACAAGGAGATGTCTCCATGGCAGGTGGGAGAAGGGTAGAATTAAAAGCAAACAAAAAACCTTTATCTATAGGGTAGGGGCAGAAAACTGTTCTCAGAAGAGCCTAGACCATTAGTTTTCCTGTCACTGAGTTCGGGGCAAGGTCACTGAGAAAACATAAACTTTAAGACTCAGGACACAAGGGCCACTTAAACTGATGCTGAATCAGGACAACAGAGAACCCCATCGCCAGCTCACAACCACAATACCTCAAGCTCCAAGAAACAGAAAGAGCAGACTGTTCCTGGGGGAGAAGTGTCGAGATATCCTCTTTAAGATGCAGGTGCACAGGAAAGCCCTAAAACTTAAAGTGGAGCAGAAACATTGAGGAAAACCCACCAGCAAGCCACTCCCAACCTAAGAACAAACAGATATTTAAAGAGAGTAGTGAACCATTGCAATAACAAAATCCAAACTGAGCTCAATTCCTGAGTAGATTTACTCAACCTCCCACAATAATGGTCTAACAGAAGAAAATATGTGCTCATCCCCAGGCATAAATACTGCTTACACCCATCTCCACCATTCTGCACACTGTATCTGGAAATCAATAAAAAAAAGTAGAACACACACACACACACACACACACACACACACACACACAATCAAGGGGAAAAAACCCTCACTGTCAAGAGACAAAGTTAATTCTAGAAAGACTCAGAGATACCCCGGGTGTTGGAATTATTGGACAGGGAATTGAAAATAACTGGTTAATATGTTAAAGGTTCTAATGAAAAGACATATAGGATATTTTAGCAGATAAACACAAATAATAAGGAAGAGACACATGAAAATGCTAGAAATGAAGCTTTGATAACAGATATGAAAACTGCCCCTGACAGGCTCACCAGTAGACTTGACACAGCTCAGGAAAAAGCCAGTGAAATTAAAGATAAGTCAACAGTAATGCATTCTTTGCATATGAATGTGAGTATGTTCATATTTTCGAGGTAGCCATGCCTTGTAAATCCATGGATTCTATGTTCATAAGCAATTTAAAATAGGAACCTCTCACTCAAAGCATTCCTGAGATAAGGATTCTCCTCCTAATGATAACTATTAGCTTGTTTACCAGAGAAGTCTCTTATTTACATGTCTACAATGCAATTGGACCAGATCACCTGCCTTCTTTCACTCTCAAGAGTGTCCTCCAGACATGATAATGAAATAGTTTGCAGACTAGCTGCTTACCCTCTTTCTTTTGAATTGCTTGAAAAGTCTGTTGAAATATATCTCGAACTATTGTTTCAAAAGAACTTCATGGGAGGTAAACTTTGAATTCTTTTTTGTCTGTAAATTTCTTTATTGTGCCCCATCATTGATTTATAATGTGTCTGGGTATATAGAATTTGGAACTCAAAGTCAGGTTTTTGCTTGGTTCTTTATTTTCCCTCAGTTGTTTTAAATTCATTGCTGCTTTGTAGTCTGAGAGCAAGTGTTACAGCAGAGAAGTATGATAGTGGTCTTATTTTCATTCCATTGTAGTTAATCTGATTTTTCTTTTTGGTAGCTTTAGGCACTTTTGTGTAGTGTTGGCACTCTGAAAATTAAAAAAACAAAACAAAAAACAGATAAGGATATGAACCCATTTTTATTAATCACGTTTATTAAAGTGTTGGACCCTTTTTGTCCAATGACCAGTGTCTTTTTTTCTACTCTGGTTAATTTTATGCTTTGCTTTCTTTTATTCATTTCTTCCCTTTTACTTTGTCTAACTCCCATTAGATAAATGCTGAAAATACTGACTACATCCTTCATGAGTCTTGTTTCTCTCATATATTTTAATCTTTTCTCTGCATATTCTAGATATCCTCAGATTTATCTTCTCTCCCTGTACTGTTCAATACCGTAGCTACTAGTCACATATGGCTAATGAAATTTAAATTAATTAAAATACCTTTCCACATTTGAAGTGTTCTAGCCACATTTCTGACTTCTACCACTATAGACCAGTTTCATCTCTTCTTGAACTTTGTATAAATGGAATCATAAGTTACATAATTTTTTGTAACTGGCTCCTTTTAATCAACACAGTGCCTGTAAGACTCACCTGTGCTGTTGTATATATCAATAGTCTTCGTTTTTACTTCTGTGTAGTATTCCATTGTATGAATATACCACTGTTTTTATTTAAAGTGAAAATTGAGAAGGACAGGAGCTCATATTTGCCCAGTCTGGTATCTTGCATCAAAAGTTTATGTGGCTCTTATAATGTAGTATGTCAAATCTGTCTTATGTTGTATGTGATTATATAGTCACCCTCAAAAGATTGTGAGTTACTTGAGAAGGAATATTTTTTTATTGTCACGTTTTCTGTCATTTAAAAGTATCTGACATAGTACATACTGTGTAGCTGGAATTCAATTAATATATGTCCGAAAGCAGAAACTTTAAGTAAATTTCTGCAGCAAGAAAATGGATGAATTAAAAATAATAGCAAGTTTCTTTCCTCAAAGGCTAAATTTGATTTCTCTAATACTAAATGGCATAGCAAATTAAATATGTTATTTATGTGTGCTGATTTATATCAGTGCCCAAATAATACCCCATTTTGGTAATTAACTTAAAGTCTAGCTGCAATGAAAAGAAAACTTGAAATTTAACACTTTTTAAACCTGTATTATAGGAACTTTCAGAGAATGTATAATTTATATACATTGATGTAGTGAGTTGATTGGGTAGACAAGAAGTCTTAACATCATTTCCAGGAAGAGTTATTATTACTGACCATTCATAATTATTGTTACTGAAATTTTAGATTATGAGATGATTTAAAGTAACTTTTCCCTGAGTGATCCATTTTTATAAATGGATTGTAACATTTATCTTACAGCATTTGGATAAAGCATCAGCTGGTAAAGATAAATTCAGAAATATTATATTTCATTTGAATGCACCCTGTATGATGGTAGAATTTGATCTGCAGAGGCAAACGAAGATGAAAAAAAATACATGCTCAGAAATATCCATTAGATGTGATTTGCCGTAAAGGAGCAATAGCCTTCTGCTTTTGCAGATTGTGCTATGACTGTGTCTTGTTTATTATTTTGGGTATTTTCTCCTTATATATAAACATATCAATAGCTAGTATTTTTGTGGTAGATTTTTTTTAGATACAAGAGGAGATTTTAGTTAAGACAGCATATGCTTGTTTCTAGTGCATTAAATTCAGACGTTAAAAATCTGGAGATGTGCTGAGAAAAACAAAATGTTATTAAAGTTTCTGTGTCTTTGTGATATCCCCAGGGAGATTTCTCTCAATTGAAAAGTTAGCTTTCACAAAGCTTCTTCCAAAGCCATTCAGCAGTTTGCCTCCTGTTAATGGAACTTTAGTGGAAATGAAACCCAGCGCATGAAGCAAACAAAAACAAAATTTCTGTTCAAGATTTCCAAAGATTTTTTGACATAAATTAAATGTCAAAAAGAATGTGAAGAATGTATAACATTTATTAATAATTGAAAATTTACATGATGTTTGAGGGAGGATTTGACACAACTCCCTTCAGTTGTGAGCTATGCTGTCATTCCTATAGCCATTAAAGGAGATAATTTCATGTCCCCACGTGACCACAGTACACTTCAGCAGCAAACAGTGGGATGTGGGTTGGAAGAATTCTTCATGTGAATAGTCAATTATTCAGAGAGAAGCTATAAGATTATTTCAGAATATTATAGCAGTTAATTGTAAGTAAAATCTCATCCCCTTCCTGAAAAGGGGGATAAAATTCTTAACAAAAGATTAAGTTAATTAAGAATAAAACAACATATGATTTCTGTGATCAAATGCATCCTTTGTTTCCCAGAGACTTATACAATATTTGAGATTCATTCAAATATTCTGTCTGACAGAAATAAAGCTAAACAGGAACAAATCTAGACATTCTGAGTCAAACTACATTGTTTTCATTTAGTTCTGCTTTCTGCAAATCTTTGTTTCATTTTGAAATAGATACTTTTTATTCACGAGCAGACATTGAATGAATGCTCATTTCTTAACTCTACTTTGATAAAAATGCAAATCATTTTCTGAAACAATAAGCAATGTGAGATTAAACAAATTCTTCAGGAAGCTGTCTTTAGATAAGAACAGTTGGGCTTGTTTTCAAAAATGGCTTTGCCTGGAAAACACTAGATGGTATTCTTGGATCCATCTTTCTGGGGATGATTATTCCATGATAAATGTCAGCAATTTTTCATATCCAAACAATTTCCATCTAAGAGAATCTCCATCTAACTTATCTACTTTTCTACAAATGGGGAACTTGTTGGGATTTCTCAATAATCACAGTCTCAAAATAAAAAATAAAATAATGAAATACCCCCTCTCCCCCCAACACGCCCCCCCCAAAAAAGCTGAGCATATTCTTGTGGGTCTGAGAGTGATTTGGATGGAAAATACCTTTAACAATATACTCACTGAAACTTTTGTCTACCGAAAAATGGATTCTAAATTGCAAGAAGTTTGGTCATCAATTATTCATTCAATAATTTATTTTGCTAAAAAGCAAGTAAAAATTCTTAGAAAAGTCAGAAAACAATATTTCTTATACTAAAAACAATAAGTGATCATCTCTACCTTGTTTAGCTTGAATTCAGTAAGAGTGGAAAATAGTGTTACAACCATGAACCTTCTCTCCACTTAGGAAAACATAGAATAGTTTGATTTTAAAGAATATTTAATTTGTAAATATATTCTTCTATAAGAGAACAGAAGAATACATTTTCTTGAGACTGTGACTTATAGGTCAAAAGCATGTAAAAATTATTAATAAAAAGGTAAGATTATAATTCAACTTTGAAATAATACTTTGAGGAAATTAAGTAAACCCAATTTATAATAATAAGAGGAATTCTCACCTGCCAAATTCCAGAAATTCAATAATATTTACATTTTACTTGAATCATAAAACATGGTGGGTATATATTTATACTTAGACCTGGGATATAAACCTGCTTTGATACAAATCTTCCCATTTACTAGCTGTGTATTCTTTGGCAAATTATTTATCTTCTGTGTTGCTTTGATTACTTAACTGTGAAATGAGGATAATAGTAATACATACCTTGTAGTACTATTGTGAAGATTACATACATAAATAAGTGAAAGTAAGTAGAGCAATGTTTGGCATTTAGTAAACACTGAACAAAAGTGAGAGAGTATTAGTACTTCCTTAATTTTATGGAGTTTCAGTTCTAATCTAAAGGGGGTTTAAATTTTGCTTTGGACGTTTTAGTTTCTTGGAAATCCAAAATCTTCTATATTTTCTACTGGGATCATTGGATTAGTCCCTGAGGAGGAAGGAATGGAAAAGGGTGGCTCTTAAAGAAAGGAAAAGAGCAGTTCCTAAGAAAGTTAAACACGGAATTCCCATGTGACCCAACAATTCCACTCCTAAGTATGTACCCAAAAGAACTGAAAAATGGACACAGGCAGATTCTTGGACACCAGCGTTCATAGCAGCACTATTCGCAGTAGCCAAATTGGGAACCATATCCAAGTGCTCTGGTGTTAGGTGTTTGGCTTCTGGAGCCAGAATCTCTGGGTTTGAATCCTAGTTCTGTGAACTCACTTTTGTATAATCCTGGACACGTTACCTAAATCGTCTGTTCTTCACTTTCTACATCTGCAAAACTAGGAGGAGTAGTATCTATTTCATGCAGCTGTTGAGAGAATTGAGTTCATAAATCACTATAAAAGTACCTTACGCCTAGAATGTAAGTTTAACTGCTATTAGTACCTGTTTTAATAAATGTTTTATTCCTATACATGTTTTTCTGCTGCTGTCTCATGGACAACATGTCTTTTCTATCTTATTGAAGGAGAGCAAGCTAACATTTCTTTAAATTTCTTATTTTATGTGAAGACATTTTCATAAATCTGATCTATGTCTCCTTTTTATAGTTTATTTTGAACATAAATACTTAAATTCCTTTGAGGGGGAAAGATTTTTAACGGGCTCAAAGTTTTCTGTTGAGGTATCAAGAAAAATTTTTAGATTACACTCGACCTGTTTTCTCTGCTCCTGAGTTGGTGGAATCCTCTTTTAGATTTACGGCTTAAGGGAGTTTTGGTGTTTGTGCTTCTTAACCCAGCAAACATACTACAGCATTGCAAGGTTTTAACAGAACCTCTCTTAGCTCTAATGATTACCTCTTTGAATTGTGGAGGAGCTGAAAAATGCTGATGCTTGAAGTGAGATATTGTCAGCTCTTCCTTGAAGTTATTAGTAAACATCTTCTTGTTTTCCATGAGTTTTAATCTGTTACCCTAAAATAGGAACTTCTGTTTGTAGGCTTTAGGAAGTAGGGTCCATACTTCACTGAACAATTTGAAATTAGGAAAAGGGTTTGGTCTGCACATACATGGCATAGACTCTTCTATTTTCACTTTGGAGCAGCCTGTCTACAGTATCCAATATTCTTTACTACTTCCTACCATAAGCTTGTTGAGACAGCTCTTTTTCTTAAAGGAGACAGCACACCATTGCCCATGTACTCTGTGGGGACAAATTATTTAGAAGCTTGATTTTGACCACAGGTCAAGCTATGTTCTACAATCTAGTTTTGTCAGTGATAAAGTTAATATTTTTAGTAATATGACTTCTGTGTTCTTTCTTATTTTCCTTTTCCCTCCCTCCCCTCCCTTCCTTCCCTCTTCTTTTCTTTTTTCTCCTCCTCCTTCTTCTCTTCCTTTTCTTTTGTAAGTGTTCCGTGTACACTTAAGTTTGTTTAAAAGAATGTTGGGTGTAGTGTTCTAAACACGTATTGGATGGGGTTGGTAAATAGTTTAAATTCATTATAATCTTATTGATTTTTATTTGATTGTTCTATTACTTACTGACAGAGGTGTGTTGAAACCTCCAACTCTGATTAAGAATTTGTCAATTTCTCCTCTTGGGTCCCTCAGCTTTTGATACCGAGTATTTTGAAGCCATGTTATTATGTACTTACAAATTCAGGATTGTTATTTCTTCCTGTTGAGTTGACCCTTTAACTATTATGAAATTTCACTTTCTTTAATACTTTTTGTCTTAAAATCTATTTTGTTTGAAATTATTATAGCCACATCAGTGTTTGGTTAATGTTTTCATGGTACTTCCTTTTCCATACTTTCTTTGAAGCTATCTGTGTCCTTACATTTATGGTGTATTTCTTGTAAACAGCTCAGATTGGGTCTTATTAAAAGCCATTCTGAAAATCTGTCTTTTAATAGGGGTGTGCAGTGTAGGAGAGGAAATACTTTCCCCTTCCCTTCCTAGGTTTGATAGCTGTGTCTATGAAATAAATTGACAACAGGCAGATTAACAAAGAAAAGATATTAAAATTTATTACTTTGCAATATTATATAAGGAGAGGCACACAGGAAAAGTATGAATACCCAAATAAATAAAATTTGAGAGCTTATATACCATCTTAATAGGGGAGATGAGGAGGGATGTAGGCAACTTAAGAGAGAGTAAATGATTTTTAGGAAAGATGAAAGGGCCCTTAGAAGAATAGATGGGAGGTATGATAGTTTGTGACAAATTTGTCTGGATGTGGTACCAACTTTTAGCCTCCTAGTTTGCGATGAATCAAACTTCCCTGGTTGGTGAAACTCCTGGGAAGGGATTATGACATTTGAGTTCCTTTTGGAGGATCCATCTTTAGGCAGATAAGGGGGGTTCTTGCATGCAGAAATTATTCTGTGATTTTCTAATGGTGAGTTTTCTACTTCCTGCATTCCTTCTGTATTTATTAATTGGAATTTTCCATAAGAGTTGTCTCTTTTCATTTATTTAGTTAGTTATTCATTTACTCTTTTATTATTAGAGGCTCATGAGTACTTATTCTTTGTGTTATAATCTGATATTATTGTTATTTCTTTCAGTGCTCAAATTGTTCCAGGTTTGGCCATTGGGAGATTGGCAACTGTGTCACTTTGACATGTCCCATCCTTCTTTTATCTTATTAATTAATTAATTAATTAATTAAGTATTCCTTTCTTTTTGGTATCACAAGGCAGTCCAGGCTCATCTTGTATTTTGGTATATTCTCTGTTCAAGTCTCAAAATCAGCCATTTATCCAAGGAGCTCTCTTTCTTTTCATTAGGGAGTTGGATTTAGAAAATAATTTATTAGTGTCTGGAAGTCAGTAGCTCATCAAACCTGAATCTTATATATAGGTTTGCTGTATTTGTACTCTGCCCATGTTCCAGCTTTTTGTTTAACAGCCAACCACTCATGTAGAATTTTTCAGCATATAACATAGTGCTTTCAATCACTGCTACTTTAGAATACATACTGCTCCCCCAAATACTTTTTAGTTGGATAATGATCTAGATGACATGCAATAGGCTAATGATTTAGTTGAACTGGATTGGTCTTCAAAGTGTTAAAAAAAAAAAAGAGCAGATACATTGTCATGGAGTTAGTTTATTTGACATCTGGCCACATGACTGACAAAGGGATGAGTTAGTGAACGATGAGGATGTCTCTATGCTTAAAGTCATATAAAATAACAATTACATATTAATGAATGAGTCCTGGATATTGTTTTGACATGGATTGATATTTAAGTTAGCAAGAATAAGAGGAAAGGAATTGATTTGTGGCCAAGCTCAGATACAGTTTCATTCAGGTACTGTTTCTGGTGAGACAGGAATTCCTAAGCAGTACACAACATGAAGGACTGACAAGGTACACTCAAGCATGGCCAAGAGAGGGAAGAAGACATTTCAGAGGAAAACGTAACTAGCTAGCCTTAGAAACTATAGAAGAAATAAAAATAATAATTGTTCAAACATAAGTTTCTAACAAAAACAGATGTATAGAAGAATTTGGGAAATCCGATTCTTAAATAGGCTGATTGGATGATTTTTGAGTACAGAAGGGTAAATAGCTATGGATAATCTCTGAAATCAACATGAAATCCCTGTCCTGGTAAACATATTATTTAGTGACATAGAATTTCAGCAAGTGGACTCACAGGGGTGGGAAGGCGGGGGTAAAGGGGTCAGGCCCCTGGTTTTGATGGGTTCCCTGGCCAGTCAGGATCCTGAGCAAGGCTCTTAATTTAGCCATGCATTCTCCGGTGTAATGCAAGCATAAAATGGTCACATTTTTTTCCGTGTCTAAAATATGTTAAAGATTTTTAAAACGAGGAGCTTTACTTTTTACATTAAAAATTGCCTTTTAAGGGTACATGTAACACCCTCCTCCCAAAAGCACATAACCCCTTTTTGATCCCTGGGTAACGCAAATTAAAAAAAAAAAAAAAAAATAGAAGAATTTGAAAAGAATTTGAAAGAACAGACATATAGGTTCTTAAGAACAGTTTAACTGTTTACCAACATGTGACTTCAATCAAAAGAAATTGGTCGTTTAGAATAGTTAAATTCAACAATCATTTTTTGAGCACTAGCTGTATGTCAAGTGATGAACCAGGCATGGAGATGCAGTGAGCATTAGTGGAAATGTCTACCATTACACCCTCCTTCCAGTCTCAGCCATTGGTGAGAATGTGGTCTCTACTGAATCAGCCAGACTTCCCCTGGGAATATGAATGCTGAACAGAGGTTAAGAAGGAGATAAATCTGTTAGTGCGAAACCATTTTGACAACAGAGTTCATGAGTTCTACTAGTTAGAGAACAGCTGCCTGGATTCCAGTGGAGAACAGCGTTTCTCTGAGGTTGGATACTTCACAGGCACTGGCTTGGCGTAGTGCTCTAGACTCAGATACAGAGATTGAAAGCCCTCTCTATTCCCTATTTGGCAGAAACTTGCATCTCTGCTGTAAAGACACTTGCTCTGCCCCCTACCGCCCCAGGTCTCCTATCATATTCTCTTTATTTTTCTTAGGCTTTTATGGAAGACAGATTTCTTTGAGCTGTTATTGCATTTATAGCTGCCAAAATCTTTGACTAAAGAAATTAAAAAGTCCGGCTACAAAACTGAAATGAAAGAGTCTGCAAGTATGAGGGGACTTTAGAAAGCAAAACAAAATTTACTATATCAAAAAAAAAGTAATGTATTAGAAATTAAGTACTAGATAGAACTTCAATGCAAGAATTTGAAGGTGTATTTTGTAGTCACTCAGTAAAGGTGGTTAAAAGTTAAAAGATGAGGGTGCTCATTGATCTTCTGTCTGCTGACATCCATATTCCTCTAAATGCCCAAGTGCGAAGAGATATGGGAACATATGTATATGTATAACTGATTCACTTTGTTATAAAGCAGAAACTAACACACCATTGTAAAGCAATTATACTCCAATAAAGAAGTAAAAAAAAAAAAAAAACTCTAAATAAAGTAGAGGCTAAACCTTCAGTCTGGGATGATCTTTGTCCCAGAATAATTACTCTTTGGGAGATCTTGGAATCAGGATTGTGCTGGAGCCCTTCTTGTTCTGATGCTCTGGTCTCAGTTCCCAGTCTCCACTTGGGTTACCCAGTTTCCTGTGCTTAGTGAAACCCCTCATCCATGTTGATAATAACCTGCCTTTCTGAATTTCTGCAACCACCAGTTGTCAGCACCCTTTTGCTTGATAGCTGGGTAGTTTTTAATTCCCTGATCAGCTCTTTGAAGTCATGTTCACAGAATCCATCCTTAGAATAGCATCACCTTATCCATATCCCTACAAGATCCTTCATCATTTGAGATATTTGGACTGGACTTAGAGGACCATTTCAGTCAATTCTGCTTGCATTGAGTCCTGAAAATGGCAGAATGGTAACCTAAATACAATTAATAGAAGTTCCTTATCTACTGGCATTTAAACAACCCTTCTTGGATGTCCTCGCTTCTGCCCTTATTCTGGATATTTAGGTAAGGTATTAATCGAAATAAGAAAAAGAATCTTGAAGGGGACAAAAGATTCCTTTCTCCCTGGGAATTTATCAATTTCAACAACACTGCTGTTAAATGAAACTGATTTGTGTTTTACCATTTTGAGCTGGTTGTAGTGCTTAGTTTTTTTATTAGAAGATGATTTCAAAGGGGCAGCACAAATTTGTCTTGTAATAAGATAAACAGACTTAAGGTCAAGAAGCCACTGCCAGAGAGATTGTTTGCTGAGAACTGAAGACAGGCTTCCTGTTTCAAATGGTATCTAGGGAAATTTCCATTAACCCCAATGCCAGTAGAATGAAAGTGAAATTGGTAGGTCAGCAATGCTACACCAATATCAAGTAGGTAGAAATTTACTTTGTCTCTCTATTTGTGTCTGTATTTTATCCAAAAATTCAAAGTCTATAGCAAATGAAAAAGCAGAGTAGCCATTTTTCTCCCACAAAAACATATTACTAACTGGTCTCCAAATCCCACATATCACATTCTAGATTCATTAGGTGGGTACAGCTCTCAAAAAATGATGGGCATTGAAGTGACAAATTATAACCATGCAGGCATGCTTTCTCCATATATTTAATCCCATAAAACTTACAGGATACAGGAAGAATCCTGGTTTAATAAATACTAAGAAATTTGTTGCCAGTAGACCTGTTTTGCACTTAATATTAAAAGAAGTTCTTCAGAGAGAGGAAAATGATATGGATCAGAAACTCAGATCTACATAAAGAAAGAAAGATCAGTGAGAAGATTTAAGCAAAAATAAACACTTTTGTTTTTCTATTTTAAATTCTTCCAATAGATAGCTAAATACTAATAGCAACAGTGTTTCAATTATGCATGCTTATATATACAGGGAAGGAGGGAAAAATTAGGATTTTTTAAATCCTAATTTTTTTTAATTTAAAATTTTAAAATTATAAGATACAACCTGTAAAGTGGTTGATAAGCTGTAAATGTATATGATAAACTCTAGGGCAACCATTTAAAAAACTAACAAAAGAAGTAAACCATAAGCTAAAAAATTAAAGGAAAATGTAATAACAAAATGTTCGACTAAACCATAAAAGGAAGGAAAAGAATGGAAGACAAAAACAGGAACACACAAGGTCAACTCATAGAAAACAGTAATAGGTGTGGTAGATATCAATCCAAATCTTTTGAACATTTTGAACATTTGTCTAAATGCACCAATTAAAAGACAGAGATTGTCATAGTGGATCAAAAAGCAAAATCCAACAGTATGTTGTCTATAGGAAACCCATTTTAAATATAAAGACATACATAGATTAAAAAAGTTAATGGATGGATGGAAAAAATATACCATGCTAATGCTAACCAAAAGAAAGCAGGAGTAACTATATTAATATCAGACAGGGCAGATTTCAAAGTAAGGAAAGTTAACAGGGACAAAGAAGGTCATTACATAAGGATGAAGGGGTTAATTCTCTAAGAAGACATAATGACCCTTAATGTGTATATACTTAACAACAGAGCATCAAACTATATGAGGCAAAAGTTGATAGAACTGCAAGAGAAATAATAGATGAATCCACTATTATAGCTGAATGCCAACACTCCTCTATCGGAAAGGGACAGATTCAGCAGGCAGAAAATCAGTAAAGACATAGTTGAACTCAACAACACCATAACTCACTGGACATAGTTTATAGATTATTTCATGCAACATCAGAAGAATACACATTCTTCTCAAGCTCATGTGAAACACTCACTGAGACCACATTGTGGGTCATAAAACATAACTAGACAAATTTTAAAAAATAGAAATCTTACAATGTCTGCTCTCAGACCACAATGGAATTAAACTAGAAATCAATAATAAAATGTTAACTGGAAAAGCTCAGAATAGTCGGAGGTGAAAAAACACACTTCTAAATAATACATGGGTCAAAGAAGAAATCTCAGGAGAAATAAAGAAAACATTTTGAACTAAATGAAAATGAAATGACAGCATCAAAATTTGTGGGACACAGAAAAAACAGTGTTTATAGGAAATTTATAGCATTCAATGCATATATTAGAAAAGAACAGAGGAGTTTGGTTCAAGATGGCAGAGTAGAATGATGTGCTCTCCCTCTTGTGAGAACACTGGAACCACAACTAATTGCTGAACAATCATCAACAGGAAGACACTGAAACTCACCAAAAAAGATACCCCACATCCAAAGACAAAGGAAAAGCCAAAATGAGATGGTAGGAGGGGCGCAATCACAATAAAATCAAATCCAATAACTGCTGAGTGGGTAACTCATGAACTGGAGAACACTTATACCACAGAAGTCCACCCACTGGAGTGAAGGTTCTGAGCCCCACGTCAGGCTTCCCAACCTGGGGTTCTGGCAATGGGAGGAGGAATTCCTAGAGAATCAGACTTTGAAGGCTAGTGGGATTTGATTGCCGGACTTCAACAGGACTGGGGAAAACAGAGACTCCACTCTTGGAGGGCACACACAAAGTAGTGTGCACATCGGGACCCAGGGAAAGGAGCAGTGACCCCATAGGAGACTGAACGAGACCTACCTGCTAGTGTTGGAGGGTCTCCCGCAGAGGCAGGGGGTGGCTGTGTCTCAATGTGAGGACAAGGACACTGGCAGCAGAAGTTTTGGGAAATACTCCTTGGCGTGAGCCCTCCAAGAGTCTGCCATTGGCCCCAACAAAGAGCCCGGGTAGGCTCCAGTGTTGCGTTGCCTCAGGCCAAACAGTCAACAGGCAGGGAACCCAGCCCCACCCATCAAGAGACAAGAGGATTAAAGTTTTACTGAGCTCTGACCACCAGAGGAACAGCCAGCTCTACCCACTACCAGTCCCTCCCATCAGGAAACTTCCACAAACCAGAGAGCTTCATCTACCAGAGGGCAGACAGCAGAAGCAAGAAGAACTACAATCCTGCAGCCTGTGGAACAAAAACCACATTCACAGAAAGATAGACAAGATGAAAAGGCAGAGGGCTATGTGTACCAGATGAAAGAACAAGATAAAACCCCAGAAAAACAACTAAATGAAGTGGAGATAGGCAACCTTCCAGAAAAAGAATTCAGAAAGAGAGTGAAGATGATCCTCGGCCTCAGAAAAACAATGGAGGCAAAGATCGAGAAGATGCAAGAAATGTTTAACAAAGACCTAGAAGAATTAAAGAACAAACAAAGAGAGATGAACAATATAATAACTGAAATGAAAACTACATTAGAAGGAATCAATAGCAGAATAACTGAGGCAGAACGGATAAGTGACCTGGAATACAGAATGGTGGAATTCACTGCTGCAGAACAGAATAAAGAAAAAAGAATAAAAAGAAATGAAGACAGCCTAAGAGACCTGTGGGACAGCATTAAATGCAGCAACATTCGCATTATAGAGGTCCCAGAAGGAGAAGAGAGAGAGAAGGGACCTGAGAAAATATTTGAAGAGATTATAGTCGAAAACTTCCCTAACATGGGAAAGTAAATAGCCACCCAAGTCCAGGAAGCACAGAGATTCCCATACAGGATAAACCCAAGGAGAAACACACCAAGACACATCAAATAATTGGCAATTAATTGGCAAAAGAAATCAAATTGGCAAAAATTAAAGACAAAAAAAATTATTGAAAGCAGCAAGGGAAAAATGACAACATAGAAGGGAAGTCCCATAAGGTTAACAGCTCATTTCTCAGCAGAAACTCTACAGGCCAGAAGGGAGTGGCATGATATACTTAAAGTGATGAAAGGGAAGAACCTACAACCAAGAGTACTTACCGGGCAAGGATCTGATTCAGATTCGATGGAGAAATCAAAAGCTTTACAGACAAACAAAAGATAAGACAATTCAGCACCACCCTACCAGCTGTAAAACAAATGCTAAAGAAACTTCTCTAAGTGGGAAACACAAGAGAAAAAAAGGACCTACAAAAACAAACCCAAAACAAATAAGAAAATGGTCATAGGAACATACATATCGATAATTACCTTAGACATGAATGGATTAAATGCAACAAACAAAAGTCAAAGGCTTGCTGAATGGATACCAAAACAAGACCCATATATATGCTGCCTACACGAGACCCACTTCAGACATAGGGACACATACAGACTGAAAGTGAGGGGATGGAAAAAGATATTCCATGCAAATGGAAATCAAAAGAAAGCTGGAGTAGCAATACTCATATCAGATAAAATAGAGTTTAAAATAAAGAATGTTACAAGAGACATGGAAGGACACTGCACAATGATCAAGGGATCAATACAAGAAGAAGATTTAGCAATTATAAATATATATGAACCTAACATAGGAGCAGCTCAATTCATAAGGTAACTGCTAACAGCTATAAAAGAGAAAATCGAAAGTAACACAGTAATAGTGGGGGACTTCAGCACCTCACTGACACCTATGGACAGATCATCCAAACAGAAAATAAATAAGGAAACAGAAGCTTGAAATGGCACAATAAACCAGATAGGTTTAATTGATAATTATAGGATATTCCTTCCCAAAACAGCAGATTACACTTTCTTCTCAAGTGCAAACAAAACATTCTCCAGGATAGATCACATCTTGTGTCATAAATCAAGCCTTGGTAAATTTAAGAAAACTGAAATCATATCAAGTATCTTTACTGACCTCAGTGTTATGAGATTAGAAATCAATTACAGGGAAAAAAAGTAAAAAACACAAATATATGAAGGCTAAATAATACGTTGCTAAATAACCAAGACATCACTGAAGAAATCAAAAAGGAAATCAAAAAATACCTAGAGACAAATGACAATGAAAACACAATGATCCAAAACCTATGGGATGCAGCAAAAGCAGTTCTAAGAGGGAAGTTTATAGCTATACAAGCCTACCTCAAGAACCAAGAAAAATCTCTAATAATCTAACATTACACCTAAAGGAACTAGAGAAAGAAGAACAAACAAAACCCAAAGTTAGAAGAAAGAAAGAAATCATCAAGATCACAGCAGAAATAAATGAAACAGAAACAAAGAAAACAATAGCAAAGATCAATAAAACTAAAAGCTGGTTTTTTGAGAAGATAAACAAAATTGATAAACCATTAGCCAGACTCATCAAGAAAAAGAAGGAGAGGACTCAAATCAATTAAATTAGAAATGAAAGAGAAGTTACAACAGACACCACAGAAAGACAAAGCATCCTAAGAGACTACTATAAGCAACTCTCTGCCAATAAAATGGAAAACCTGTAAGAAATGGACAAATTCTGAGAAAGGTGTAACCTTCTAAGACTGAACCAGCTAGAAAGAGAAAATATGAACAGACCAATCACAAGTAATGAAATTGAAACAGTGATTTAAAATCTTCCAACAAACAAAAGTCCAGGACCAGATGGCTTCAAAGGTGAAGTCTATCAAACATTTAGAGAAGAGCTAACACCCATCCTTCTCAAACTCTTCCAAAAATTTGCAGAGGAAGGAACACTCCCAAACCCATTCTATGAGACCACCATCACCCTGATACCAAAACCAGACAAAGATACTACAAAAAAAGAAAATTACAGACCAATATCACTGATGACTATAGATGCAAAAATCCTCAACAATGTTTTCATTGTCATTTCTGTCTATGTATTTTTTGATTTCCTTTTTGATGTCTTCAGTGATGTCTTAGTTATATAGTAACGTATTGTTTAGCCTCCATGTGTTTGTGTTTTTTCCCTGTAATTGATTTCTAATCTCATAGCTTTGTGGTCAGAAAAGATGCTTGATATGATTTCAGTTTTCTTAAATTTACTGAGGCTTGATTTGTGACTAAGATGTGATCTATCCTGGAGAATGTTCCATGCACACTTGAGAAGAAAGTGTAATCTGCTGTTTTTGGATGGAATGTCCTATAAATATCAATTAAATCTATCTGGTCTGTTGTATCATTTAAAGCTTCTGATTCCTTGTTTATTTTCATTTTAGATGATGTGTCCATTGGTGTAAGTGAGGTGTTAAAGTCCCCCACTCTTATTGTGTGACTGTCGACTTCTTCTTTTATAGCTGTTAGCATTGCCTTATGTATTGAGGTGCTTCTGTGTTGGGTGCATATATGTTTATAATTGTTATATGTTTTTCTTGGATTGATCCCTTCATCATTATGTATTGTCCTTCCTTGTCTTTTGTAACATTCTTTATTTTAAAGTTTTTTTTTTAATCTGATATGGGTATTGCTACTCCAGCTTTCTTTTGATTTCAGTTTACATGGAATATCATTTTCCATCCCCTCACTTTCAGTCTGTTTGTGTCCCTAGGTCTGAAGTGAGTCTCTTGTAGACAACATATATATGGGTATTGTTTTTGTATCCATTCAGTAAGCCTTTGTCTTTTTGTTGGAGCATTTAATCCATTTGTGTTTAAGGTAATTATCAATATGTATGTTCCTATGACCATTTTCTTAATTGTTTTGGGTTTGTTTTTGTAGGTCCTTTTCTTCTCTTGTGTCTCCCACTTACCGAAGTTTCTTTAGCATTTGTTGTAGAGCTAGTTTGGTGGTGCTGAATTCTCTTAGCTTTTGCTTGTCTGTAACGTTTTTGATTTCTCCATTGAGTCTGGATGAGATCCTTGCCGGGTAGAGGATTGTTGGTTGTAGGTTCTTCCCTTTCATCACTTTAAATATATCATGCCACTCCCTTCTGGCTTGTAGAGTTTCTGCTGAGAAATGAGCTGTTAACCTTATGGGAGTCCCCTTGTATGTTATTTGTCATTTTTCCCTTGCTGTTTTCAGTAATTTTTCTTTGTCTTTAATTTTTCCCCATTTGATTACTCTGTGTCTCCACATGTTTCTCCTTGTATTTATCCTGTATGGGACTCTCTGTGCTTCCTGGACTTGGGTTGCTATTTCCTTTCCCCTGTTAGGGAAGTTTTCGACTATAATCTCTTCAAATATTTTCTCAGGTCCTTTCTCTCTTTCTTCTCCTTCTGGAACCTCTATAATGCGAATGTTCTTGAGTTTAATGTTGTCCCAGAGGTCTCTTAGGCTGTCTTTATTTCTTTTCATTCTTTTTTCTTTATTCTGTTCCACAGCAGTGAATTCCATCATTCTGTCTTCCAGTTCACTTATCCGTTCTTCCGCCTCAGTTATTCTGCTATTGATTCCTTGTAGTGTATTCTTCATTTCAGTTATTGTATTGTTTATCTCTGTTTTTTTGTTCTTTAATTCTTCTAGGTCTTTGTTAAACATTTCTTGCATCTTCTCCATATTTGCCTCCATTGTTTTTCTGAGGTCCTGAATCATCTTCATTATCATTATTCTGAATTCTTTTTCTGGAATGTTGCTTTTCTCCACTTCATTTAGTTGTTTTTCTGGGGTTTTATCTTGTTCCTTCATCTGGTACATAGCCCTCTGCCTTTTCATCTTGTCTATCTTTCTGTGAATGTGGCTTTATTTCCAGAGGCTGCAGGATTGTAGTTCTTCTTGCTTCTGCTGTCTGCCCTCTGGTGTAGGAGGCTATCTCATTAATACTTCTTATAATCAAGACAGAGATATAAATGACAAATATGAGGAGCTTTTCAAGAAGTCAGAGAAAAATCATAACAGTGTTGAAATAGTAAAAGCGGTCAAAACATAGAACTAACAAAACAGTGATATTTCTAAAGCAGGTTCAGAAGTATGAACACAAGCAATTATCCAATATTAAATAGAACATTTTGTTTTTTCTTATTTGAAGCAAAGCTTGCATATACAAAGTGATACATTTATAATGCTTTAGGCAAAATAAATTAATAACCCACATATACACATTTGTCCTTAGAATTCAAAAAATTGTAAATTAGTTCAGTCATATGAGAACTTTACATATGAAGGATGTATGAATTAGATTTCTTTGGATTACCTATGAAGAGTTCCAAATAAGCTGATTTACAAAACTAAATCAATTACTTCTATATTTCTGAGAAAAGCAAATTATTGCTGTGATTTTTTTCACCCTGGCTTTGTGTGCTAGGCAATGTAAAAACATACTGATATAGCTAATGCTATTGTTACTATCCCACTGCAGATGGTACATGATGGTAATTATAAAAAGGAAATTAAAAAAATCATAATCATCATGTTACTTGATTATTTAGCATCACAATGTAAGTACTTGAAGTGAGCACCATCATTTTTGCCTCTAGCCAGATACAGCTGGGTAGAGTCAGGAGCTTTGAATTACATTTAATATACATGGCATTTCTTCTTTACCATCTCCCATAGGCACTGTGTCTAGTTTTTACCCACTCTGCAGCGCCTATACCCAGAAGCAACAGTAAGTCATGATCTATGATGCTCTGTTCTGTACAGAGATAAAAAACCAATGTGATGTAAAATTTAACATGATTAATATTAGCTAGTAATAATATCTGTATCTATCTACCCATGTATGCTGTTATTCATGCTTAAGTTCCTTTTATGTTGCTCTAAAGACTTATATGATTGATTAATATTAAATTGAAAGTAAAGAAAGAAAATATAGATCTATGGGTATTGAAAAGGCACTTTAAAGTAAAAATGAATAAGAAGAAATAAAGTTTTAGAAACAAATCCTTGTATTTAATAATTTTGATTTTAAAATTTATTAGAGAACATTTTTGTTTTTGGAAGAAGACCTCCACCCCATTGGAATTATCTTACTACCTTTTATCTGAATTGATTGTATGTGTACTTCTTCACAGGAGCACATCGTATTCTATGGGTTCCACATAAATGAACTGCACTTTGCTACATCTATGATGATGGTTCGAGGTTATTTTTGATACCGTTTTCATTCTAGAGAACAGTGTGCACCCAGATACTCTTTAGGCTGTTCTCTTCTTCCCCATGAGCTCCATCATCAACATTCCTCAATTGTTTGATATAAAACTAATAGTTTTTTAGTCTTATGTACAGACTTTGGAGACGTAGATTCAAGAAAAGTCACCACACTCTGCCCAACACACCAACCAGTCACTGCAAACCTCTGTTATTTATTTATTCTAAAGCTGCTTCTGTCTACAGAAAATAACTGTCTTAGGTTATTTTAAGAAAGGTGTACATAATTTGTCCTTCAGAAATGCTTTGCAGTAAGACAATTGCTTTAGTCAAATAGAGACCAGTTTCCTTTCAGATTTTAATAGGGTATTTTTTCTTTCTTGGTAGTACCAAAGGAGTTGTGGATATATCTGAAAATAGTGGCTGTTTAATAAATATATTTTTGGTAGAGTACGGTTTAGTGGTTGCAATCAATGGAGCAATGGCTTCTAAATCTTGGCATGAGTTATCCCTAGAATTTAATGAAATAGACAAGCTCATTCTTTTGTTCTGATTTCTACAAGAAAATATGTGGCTGGGAGATTTCTCATCTCTTTTTGTAAATTTTCTTTTTCTTTCTGAGAGAATTGATAGTTCAGTCCTTTCAGATTTTTTTTTTTTAAGTCCTTTCAGATTTTTATCAGAAAATATAGTCAGTGGAGTGTGAAGTGGACAGAAGGAAAGACGATAGAAAAAATGGTCCCAAGAGTGGTGAGTAATCAGTACAGTTTACAAGAGTTAAAGTTGCCATAGGATATTAAGAACCAATACAGTTAACACACACGCACACACACACACACACACACAGACACACACACACAGACACACACACACGACTGTTAGCTCTCAAAATACAAAGACAATTTTTCTTTTCTATTTTTGTAACTGCTGTATCTCCAGTGCCTACAATTCCAGTGTCAGATCAAGTCACTTTTTGGTCTTCTATGTCTGCATTTGTAAAGTCATTTTCTGCTTACGTGGATTTTGAAAATAGAAATTCTAGGATTGAGACTGGGACTTCCCTTTGTTTCATGAGGCAAAAGTGAAGGCCAGTAAATAAAGAATGCCACATTTTAATTTTTGAAGATATACATTTTTTTTTCACATTTAACATCTTTGAAATCAGGATGTGTCCTAGAATCAAAGATATATCATATATGAGTTGCCAGTTTTAAAACATTGTTGGTGAAATATCAACAATAAAATATCCTAAAATTGACAAGGTCTTAGAAGTGATGAAATATGGTTATTTGGTAGTGCGTAATATTTCTTTGGTTTGCAGTTTATTAATATTTTACTTCTTTTCTATGGCTGCAGAGGTAGTTACCTGGTAATTTACTTCAGATTGAGTTTTCTGAGTTTGAAGGTGAACTCATTAGCCAAGTAAGTGCGTATCCATATCACTAAGGGTGTGGTACTCAGAGCATCTGATGACTAAAGCCTCTCTCCAGGCTATCCAACAGATTTGAACTAGTTATTTTCTGGAAAATTATGTTCAAGACGTTTAGATTGTGTTGCCAGATTTAAAAATCTTCACCTACTTCATCTACTTCAATATGGCGGGATTAAGTTTATTTAAAGATCACCTTTATATCTTTGTGTGTCCTTTACTTATTATTTTCTTATTTTAAGCTTATTGAGATTCCAAATATGTCTTGATTAGAATCAAGGGTAAAGGAAAGGTAAGGAAGGTAACAGGTTAAAGGGCAAGGAAGGATGACTGATTTGAAGGATTAGATGAGAAGGAGGCACTAAACATCTGAAAGCCAAAGAAAGGGTTTAGGATGGTGTTAATCACTTTAGACATGTTAGGAAGTTGTGCATTTGATGAAAATTTTCTGAGAGATGACATTATTTCAGACATAGTTTTTAATATTTCCTCCTTTGGGTATAAATACATTCACATTTTATAGAAAATTTATACATTTATAATACAAGTTAATTAAATAACATACAATTTGCAGTCAGCCAGTTGTCTCCATTGTTCTGTTTTTAGTAGAGTTGCCCTTTCTGTTGGTTTGGAAATCACATTTTATTTTTCTCTAAGCTGTTAGAAAATTATCAGAACTTGCAGGGCAATTTGATATTTTTCTAAAGCAGTTACAATTCACTTAAACATTCAGTTTGAGTCTTAACTGTATACAATTTTCATCCTATGCTTAGTTTTTCCTCTTTTGTTAAAATACATCATACTTGTTCCATGATAGATACCCCCAAAGATTTTTTCTTGGCTTGAACTTGAATTCTTTCTCTGTATTATTGCAGCCACTGCTTCTTTGTTGGAAAATAGTTTATATTTTATTATTTACTCTTATTTAATGATATGGCCCTCTATCATGATAAATCATGTGTATTTCCATTATTATCATATTTTCCATGGCCCGATTTTCCACCTGTAATCTAAAAGAATTGGTCATGGGTAGGAAGCCTATGAATAGTTTGAGCCAGAGAAGAGAGTGTTTGGCTCTCCAAGTAATTTAAAAGATGAGAAAAAACCCATTTATTTCTATTTTTCTTCTGGCTTTTGTCCAAATTAAAGGGTGGAATAATATGTGAAAAGAAATGGAGAGAAGAGACATTATGGAATGTTTGTGCAGTCAGAGGTACTTTAGACATAAGATAATTCCTCATATCTACTGAATTCTTGCAATGTGATACTAAGTGCTATGTATCTCATTAATACTCTCTATACTAAATACTTTATTTCTTACTTAGTCTTCAAAACAACTTTATATGCTCAGTGTTAATATCATGCTAACTTTTAGAGTTTAGACAAATGGAGATGAGAACTTAACTTTCCCAAGTTTATATAACTATTGTTAGAGCAAGGATTTGAAATGAGGTTTATTTTACTTCCATGTTCATCTTTTGTATTATTTCTATGTAATGTTATCTATCATAACTGAAGTTACTCAGAATTTAAACATGGAATTGGCATTATTGGATTTTCAGTATCACCCTGGTAGCAGTATAGAGACAGATTTGGTGCAAGGCAGTAACAAAGGAAAAAAATCTTGAAAGCCAGTAAGGAAGTTAAAAGGCATGTATTAGAGTAGTAGTAATAATAATATTTGTAAGTACTAAAAAATGTTACAGACACTACTTTAGGTAATAGTATTTGTAAATAACAAAAGCCTTGATAATTTAGACAATCCTCTGCTGAGGATAACTGAAAGTTGGATTAAACAAACAAACAAACAAATTCTACTTAAAAAGGCATCAGAGAACTAATGAAGAAATACCAGCTCAGAATTCAAGGAGAAGAGAAAAGGAAACCAGGACTGGCAAATCCTGGCATTTGGGACCACATCCCTTTGAGGTGTTGATAATTTTGTGGTAGTTGATGAAAAGCTGAGTTTTGCTTTTGAGAGTCTCACAGAGCTGGCGTAATAGGGTTTGGAACCCAAGTCTACCAAAATCAGTGGCCTTGTGAATACCCATTACTTTTAGTTGGGACCTGAAAAACTATACCTTTGAAGAAAAGGTGAACCAGAAGTAGATAGACCTTTGCAGGAACTGCAGCTCAAATTGGAATCATTTTAATCTTTGGAATTGAATTGAGATGAACTCAGATTGCCAGTCTGTCCAAGTACCTAACAAAAACAGCATAATTCCTCTCTGGAGAAAGGTGAGATTCTAGGCCTCAAGTAATTTCTGCAGCAGTTTTACAAATATAATGTCTGACATAAAAAAGGAAGCAGGCACAAGAGGAGACAAGACATCGTCAATGACACAGCAAAAAGCAGACAATAGAAACAGATTTACAAAGTACCCTAGATCATAAAGGTGCAGACTTTAAAATAACTCAGCTTTCTTTCAAGGGTAGAAAAGAAATGATTGAAAATTTCGGAGAGAATTGTAAACTACTTTTAAAATTGAAAATTTTACAATTGAAAACTACAGTATCATTAATTAATATATTAAAGGATGGTTTCTAAGAGGAGATGCAATGCAAATGAAGAAGGAATTCAGAAATGGGAATATAAATCAGAAGAAAAAATGTATAAAAGAGATCACATATAATGACGTAGTGAGAAAAACGTAAACTTTGCTGGTGGAGTTGCAGAAAGGAGAGAAAAATCAGACACATGCACTTTTTGAAGAAATGATTGCTGATATGTATCAAAATTATTAGAAGACATCATGAAGTAGATCTAAGAAGTCTCATAAACTCCAAGTAAATTAATTGAGACAAACCAAATTAATAATATATATCTTTCAGCAGTGCATTTTGGTGTGTATTTTAGGAATAGCTTAGAGGAAACATCAGAAATTAATAGTTTTCCAAGGTCGTATTCTGTAGTTGCCTTACTGACATTTCACTGTGGCAATGGTGGGTGTTTAGCTTATATGCATCTCACAGTTTAAACCTGTAGTCACTTTAGCCAAGCTAAGCAGAAGAAACTTGGGGATATTGAATGTTCATTCATTTGTATCTTATAGCAGACCTGAGATTGTATTCTGAGAAGAAGCCCATTACTGTCAGCATATATTCCCTTGGTTTGACTCAAAATGGCTTTTTATGCAGAATTGTGGCTAGTTTGTAATCTTGCTCTCTTAGAGATTCACAATATTTCTTTTGACTTTTTTTTTCTTGAAGGGGAGTAGGATTTGGCAGAATTTTCTGAGTTGATTCGAGTGTTGGAGAAAGAGACAAAAAGCGCTGTTTGAGACCTGATGAACCAATAACCAAATGAAGATACACTCAAAGTTATTGTGGGCTTCCTCAAGGAAGGAGCTTGCTCTAGTAACTGACATACAAACAAACAAAAAATTTCAAAGAATTGTGGCCTAAGATGTGAAGAGACCTTCCACCAAGTAGGAGATGTTTGAGGTAAAGGTGTGAATGACATATCAAGCAATGAAGCCTTATACTGTCATCAGTCAAGATTCTATAATACATTGATGAGGCTTGCAGTACAGGGAAACTTGGAAATGATTCATGTGAGTTATACAAATATAAATCCTTTAATATTTTTCTTTATTTTCTTAAGTATAAAAAAATCAACCCATGCACACATCTTGTATTTCCTAAAAATATTTGATTTCTCCTTCTCACATTTACTGTGGTTGGGAGAACAGCATTTTTCAAAAATGAAAAGTTCAAGAGGCATATTTAATGAAGGGAACTATAATTCAATTAAGTGTAACACAGAGAAAAGACTGCTTAATAGAAATAAATGAAGCAGGATTCCATTTGCACTTCAGACATTGGTAGGAAGCATTATTTTCTGAATTGATTTTATTGAAAACTGCCAGGAGCAATTTTTCAGTGAAGTATTTTATTCTGATGCCATTTACTCCTTGCTGTACTTTCCCCAAACCTTAATAGTTTCAGACATACATCCCCTGACCTAAGGTTATTTTTCTTAGGTATTTGAATATCAATATCTCTTTGACTGTATTTAACAATATGTAGTTACCTGAAAGTAAAATGAGGTTGATGTATACTTAAACTTTGTAAACAATCTATAGTAGCTTTATTAGGAGAAAATAAACTATTGCTTGCATCAGTTTTGAAAAATTGCGTGAAATTGCAAGAGCCAATAAACAATGTACTCTGTCTTATTCTTGAAAACAAACTGAGTATTCTATGAATAGGTAAAAGGCCCTTTTCAAAAGTAATCTTCCAAAATAACACCTGCTTTTTCTTCTATTACTTAAGGTCAGTTACTTTAGAATTTCTCCAGGTAGACATGTTCCCTGTGGTCTGCACGAAAGATACCAGAACATCTTGGGGAATAAAGTAAAAAGCACGATTAAGTTGTGAGACAAAGGCTTATTAAAGAACTCATTTGAAGAAATGGCATCTCTACTCTATTACACTCAAATTGCTTCTAGGCACTAAATAAGCTCCCTCTGTAATCAGTCATGTTGATTTTGTGAACATTTATCTTTAGTTGTTTCGTGCAATTAGAGAAAGTAGGAAGGCTCCCCTAGTAAGATGAAAACATGAAAAATCTCCACTCTTTTCCCTTTTCATAAGTTAGAATATATTTAAGTGAAATAGGACAAACAGGATCTCTTACCATGTTCAATATTAATTATCTTCAGCTTTGCTTCTCAAAGGAAAAGTCTGAGTGATATAAAATTTTGATGCCACATGTGAATTCTGAGAATGTTAGACCTGTCAGTCTTTATGTCAGTATCACCTTAAAAATTGTCATCTTTAAGATCTTGTCTATTTATCAAATTAATTCTACCTTAGAGATATGAAAAAAGGTTAAAAAACATGTAGGGTCTTCATAAAAATAAGGAAAATATTTATTGAGCAATTTACTTACTCTGAAGGGCTGGGCATGTAAACAGAAGAACGTTTATATTGGCAAGTGACCGGGTTTTCTTTGGTGGTGCTTAATTATGGAGTGAAGTATTTAAAGATGAATTTTTTACAACAATTATACTCCTTTTGAATGGGAAATAAAGGAATGTAGTCATTGTTCTGTGACAAGATGACAAAACAAATTATAAATTCAGTAATATTAACATGATTTTGCCAAAAAAAATCCAACCCATTGTACTTTATTTTAGCTTACAAAGATAAGTTCACTTGAAATGGAAAACTATTTGTCCCACTTATGAAACTTGATATTTGGCTTCAAGGAGAGACATAACAAGCAATTAATATTGTGAAAGCACATGGAAATGTATAATGATATAGTCAGGGTATTTAGTTTCTGCCAGGTCGAATTATGTCACCACATAACAATACAGTAGAATCCACCTTACAAGTGGTAATAAGAAATATTCAAGTTCTGTTATTTTATTTTTTTCCTATACAAATTATTTTAAATTATGAGTGGATTATTTCCCTTGAAATTTCCCCTTTTGTGCTAAGCGTTTGAGGATCTTGGGACTAGCAAATGCAAACTATTATATATAGACTAAACAACAAAGTCCTATTGTATAGCATAGGGAACTATGTTCAATATCCTGTAATAAACCGTAATGGAAAAGGAAAAAAAAGAAACAAAGTCCCAAATTCACCCCTAATTCAGTTATAATGTTTTGGATAACTCTCCTAAAACATAGTATAGGGTCTTTGCACTTGGAATCAACTATAAATTCATGGATCTCTTCCAATTCTCAGATTATGATATTGTGAGTTGGCAATTCAGGGAATACACTTGGAATGCTCTTGAATTTAAATCTTTATAAGTATGATTTGGAGTTCTAGTAGGCAATTGACCTTTAAATAACTTACTGCAATTTTTTTCAATAAATATGTACTACCGTACTATATGATCCTTGGTTGAATCTGCAGATGCAGAACCGTGGATATGGAGAACTAACTATAAACTTGTACTCAGATTTTCAGCTGTGAGTGGGTGGAGGGGGCTGGTGTTTCTAACCTCAGCATTGTCCAAGGGTCAACTGTATATAAAAATACAATTGATTTCTGTATACTGATCTTATATATTAACATCTTACTGAAGTAGTATATGATCTCTAAGGGGTTTTGTTTTTTGTTCTCTAGGATTTTCTATATACAACATCATCTTATCTGTGGGTAGAGGTAGTTTTACTTCTTTCCTTCCAATAGAATGTCTTTCTTTTCATTTTCTTGCCTAATTGGCTTGGCTAGAACCTCCAGTGCAAGGTTGAATAGAGATGGCAGGAGGAGGATCCTTGTCTTGCTCCTGATATTTTTTATCATGAAAGGGTGTATTGACTTTTTCAAATGCTTTTTCTGCATGTATTGAAATGGTCATGTGATCTTGTCTTTTATTCTATTAATATTATATATAACATTGAGTTATTTCCATATATTCAAGCAGTCATTCATTCCCAGAATAACTCCCACTTGGTCATGTTGTATAATTCTTTTTCACATGTTGTTGGACATGGTCTTCTAGTATCCATTGAGAATTTTGCTTTTATATTAATAAGGTAGATTGGTCTTTAGTTTTTTTTTTTTACAGATTTGTGTCTGGTTTTGGAATCAGAGTAATGTAGTTCTGATAGGATGAGTGGGGAAGTATTTCCTCCTTTTCTATATTTTGGAAGACTTAGTGAAGTATTGGCATTAATTAGTTTTTAAACTTTTGGTAGTATTCACCGTTGAAGCCATTTGTTCCATTTGGATGTCCTTTGTGGAAAGTTTTTTTTAGTAACTCAATCTCTTTACTTGTTACAGGTCTATTCAGATTTTCTATTTTATCTTGAGTCATTTTTAGTAGTTTCCGTGTTTTAGGAATTTATCCACTTCATCTAGGTTTTCTAATTTGTTGGCACATCATTGTTCATGGTGTTTCCTTATTATCCTTTATATTTCTGTAAGATTAGAATTAATACTCCCTCTTTCATTCCTGGTTTCAGTGTTTTGAATCTTCTCTCCTTTTCCTCATAGGTCTAACTAAACTTGTTGATCTTTTCAGAGAACCTGCTTTTAGTTTTGTTGATTTTGTCTATTCTTCTATATTATTTTTCATTTGCCTCCAGTCTAATCTTTATTGTTCTGCTCACTTTGGCTTTAATTTACTCTTCACGTTTCTAGTTTATTAAGGTAGAAGTTTAGGTTATTAATTTGACATCTTTCTTATCTTTAATCAGCTGTTTACATCTATAAGTTTTTCTCTATGCACTGCCTAACTTGCATTCCATAAATTTGGTATCTTTGTGTTCATTTTTATTCATCTCAAAGTATTTTCTCATTTCCCTTGTGATTTATTCTTTGACCTATGGATTATTTGGGATCACGTTGCTTAATATTCACATATCAGAATTCAATCTTCACTGATTTCCAGTTTAATTTCATTATGATCAGAAGCTGTACTGTGTATATTTTAATGCTTTTAAATTTATTGAGACTTGTTTTATGGCCTAACATATGGTCTATTCTGTTCCATGTTCACTTGCAAAGAATGTGTATTTGGCTGTTGGTTGAAATAGCATATGGATGTCTATTAAGGCTAGTTGGTCTAATTATAATGTTGCTCATGCCTTCTAGTTCCTTGTTGATCTTCTCCCTTGTTGTTATATGCATTATTGAAAGTAGGGTATTGAAGTCTCCAACTATTATTGTGGTCATCTATTTATTCCTTCAATTTTGTCAGTTTCTGCTTCAAGTATTTTGGAGCTCTGTTTTAAGGTGCACATATATATTTATAATTGTATATCTTCTTGAGGGATTGACCTTTCTATCAATATATAATATCATTTGTCTTTATAACACCTTTGACATAAAGTGTCCTATTTATGATATTAGTATATCAAATCTAGCTGCTTTTGTTTACTGTTTGCAGAGTATATCTTTTTTCCATTCTTTTACTTTCAGGATATTTGTGTCTTTGATTAAAGTGTGTCTCTGTAGAGAGCATAGAGTATCATGATGCTTATTCTATCCATTTTTCCAATCTCAGTCTTTTGATTAGAATTTTTTACACTTTAATGTAATTACTGATAGGTAGGATTTACATTGACCACTTTTCTGTTTGTTTTCTATATCTTTTATGTCTTTTTTGTCATTCTATTCTCCCACTAATTCCTTCTTTTGTGTTAAATACATATTTTAGTTTACCATATTAATTCCCTTATCATACTTTTTAAGTTATTTCTGAGATATACATTTTAAAGTAATAACTAGAATTAAGACTTATAACATTATATGAGAACATATAAGAGTTTTAGAAATTTCATGTAATGTCTGAAACATTTATATTAACATATTTCCATACAAATAACCCAATGAAAGTTTAGTCTTAGTTGTTTTCTTTGTTTGTTTTTTTATACTGCAGGTTCTTATTAGTCATCAATTTTACACACATCAGTGTACACATGTCAATCCCAATCGCCCAATTCAGCACACCACCATCCCCACCCCACCACAGTTTTCCCCCCTTGGTGTCTATATGTCTGTTCTCTACATCTGTGTCTCAACTTCTGCCCTGCAAACTGGCTCATCTGTACCATTTTTCTAGGTTCCACATACATGCGTTAATATATGATATTTGTTTTTCTCTTTCTGACTTGCTTCACTCTGTATGACAGTCTCTAGATCCATCCATGTCTCAACAAATGAGTCAATTTTTATGGCTGAGTAATATTCCATTGTATATATGTACCACATCTTCTTTATCCATTCATCTGTCGATGGGCATTTAGGTTGCTTCCATGACCTGGCTACTGTAAATAGTGCTGCAAGGAACATTGGGGTGCATGTGTCTTTTTGAATTATGGTTTTCTCTGGGCATATGCCCAGTAGTGGGATTGCTGGATCATATGGTAATTCTATTTTTAGTTTTTTAAGGAACCTCCATACTGTTCTCCATAGTGGCTGTATCAATTTACATTCCCACCAACAGTGCAAGAGGGTTCCCTTTTCTCCACACCCTTTCCAGCATTTGTTGTTTGTAGATTTTCTGATGATGCCCATTCTAACTGATGTGAGGTGATACCTCATTGTAGTTTTAATTTGCATTTCTCTAATAATTAGTGATGTTGAGCAGCTTTTCATGTACTTCTTGGCCATCTGTATGTCTTCTTTGGAGAAATGTCTATTTAGGTCTTCTGCCCATTTTTCGATTGGGTTGTTTGTTTTCTTAATATTGAGCTGCATGAGCTGTTTATATATTTTGGAGATTAATCCTTTGTCCATTGATTCATTTGCAAATATTTTCTCCCATTATGAGTGTTCTCTTTTTGTCTTGTTTATGGTTTCCTTTGCTGTGCAAAAGCTTTGAAGTTTCATTAGAACCCATGTGTTTATTTTTGGTTTTATTTCCATTACTGTAGGAGGTGGATCAAAAAAGATCTTCCTTTGATTTATGTCAAAGAGTGTCCTTCCTATGTTTTCCTCTAAGAGTTTTATAGTGTCTGGTCTTACATTTAGGTCTCGAATCCATTTTGAGTTTTTTTTGTGTGTATGGTGTTAGGGAGTGTTCTAATTTCATTCTTTTACATGTAGCAATCCAGTATTCCCAGCACCACTTACTGAAGAGACTGTCTCTTCTCCATTGTATATCTTTGCCTCCTTTGTCATAGATTAGTTGGCCATAGGTGTGTGGGTTTATCTCTGGGCTTTCTATCTTGTTTCATTGATCTATGTTTCTGTTTTTGTGTCAGTACCATACTGTCTGATTACTGTAGCTTTGTAGTATAGTCTGAAGTCAGGGAGTCTGATTCCTCCAGCTCTGTTTTTTTCCCTCAAGACTTTGGCTATATGGGGTCTTTTGTGTCTCCATACAAATTTTAAGATTTTTTGTTCTAGTTCTGTAAAAAATTCCATTGGTAATATGATAGGGATTGCACTGAATCTGTAGATTGCTTTGGGTAGTATAGTCATTTTCACAATATTGATTCTTCCAATCCAAGAACATGCTATATCTCTCCATCTGTTGGTATCATCTTTGATCTCTTTCATTATTGTCTTATAGTTTTCTGCATACAGGTTTTTGCCTCCCAAGATAGGTTTATTCCTAGGTATTTTATTCTTTTTGTTGCAAGGGTAAATGGGAGTGTTTCCTTAATTTCTCTTTCAGATATTTCATCATTAGTGTATAGGAATGCAAGAGATTTCTGTGTATAATTTTGTATCCTGAAACTTCACCAAATTCATTGATTAGCTCTAGTAGTTTTCTGGTGGCATTTTTAGGATTCTCTATGTATAGTGTCATGTCATCTGCAAACAGTGACAGTTTTACTTCATCTTCTCCAATTTGTATTCCTTTTATTTCTTTTTCTTCTCTGATTGCCATGGCTAGGACTTCCAAAACTATGTTGAATAATAGTGGTGAGAGTGGACATCCTTGTCTTGTTCCTGATCTTAGAGGAAATGCTCTCAGTTTTTCACTATTGAGAATGCTGTTTGCTGTGGGTTTGTCACATATGGCCTTTATTATGTTGAGGTAGGTTCCCTCTATGCTCACTTTCTAGAGAGTTTTTTTTTATCATAAATTGGTGTTGAATTTTGTCAAAAGGTTGTTCTGCATCTATTGAGAGGATCATATGGTTTTTCTTCTTCAATTTGTTAATATGGTGTATCCCATTCATTGATTTGCATGTTTTGAAGAATCCTTGCATCCCTGGGATAAATCCCACTTGATCGTGGTGTATGATCCTTTTAATGTGTTGTTGGATGCTGTTTGTTAGCATTTTGTTGAGGATTTTCTATATTCATCAATGATATTGGTCTGTAATTTTCTTTTTTTGTAGTATCTTTGTCAGGTTTTGGTATCAGGGTGATGGTGGCCTCATAGAATGAGTTTGTGTGTGTTCCTTCCTCTGCAATTTTTTGGAAGAGTTTGAGAAGGATGGGTGTTAGCTCTTCTCTAACTGTTTGATAGAATTCAACTGTGAAGCCATCTGGTCCTGGACTTTTGTTTGTTGGAAGATTTTAAATCACTGTTTCAATTTCATTACTCGTGATTTGTCTGTTCATATTTTCTGTTTCTTTCTGGTTCAGTCTTGGAAGGTTATTCCTTTCTAAGAATTTGTCCATTTCTTCCAGGTTGTCCATTTTATTGGCCTAGAGTTGCTTGTAGTAGTCTCTTAGGATGCTTTGTATTTCTGTGGTGTCTGTTGTAACTTCCCCTTTTTCATTTCTAATTTTACTGATTTGAATCCACTCTCTCTTTTCCTTTTTTTTTTTTTCCGTTACGCGGGCCTCTCACTGTTCTGGCCTCTCCTGTTGTGGAGTACAGGCTCTGGACACACAGGCTCCCGATGCGCAGGCTCAGTGGCAATGGCTCACAGGCCCAGCCGCTGCACGGCTTGTGGGTTCTTCCTGGACCGGGTCACAAACCCGTGTCCCCTGCATTGGCAGGTGGACTCTCAACCACTGTGCCACCAGGGAAGCCCTCTCCCTCTTTTTCTTGATGAGTCTGGCTAATGGTTTATTAATTTTGTTTATCTTCTCAAAGAACCAGCCTTTAGTTTTATTGATCTTTGCTATTGTTTTGTTTGTTTGTATTTCATTTATTGCTGTTCTGATCTTTATGATTTCTTTCCTTCTGCTAACTTTTGGTTTTGTGTGTTCTTCTTTCTCTAGTTCCTTTAGGTGTAAGGTTAGATTGTTTACTTGAGATTTTTGTTTCTTGAGGTAGGCTTGTATAGCTATAATCCTCTCTCTTAGAACTGCTTTTGCTGCATCCCATATGTTTTGGATTGTCGTGTTTTCATTGTCATTTGTGTCTAGGAATTTTTTGATTTCCTCTTTGATTCCTTCAGTGACCTCTTGGTTATTTAGTAACGTATTGTTTAGCCTTCATGTGTTTGTGATTTTTACGTTTTTTTCCCCCTGTCATTCATTTCTAATCTGATAGCATTGTGGTCCGAAAAGATGCTTGATATGATTTCAATTTTCTTAAATTTTCTGAGGCTTGCTTTGTGACCCAAGATGTGATATATCCTGGAGATTGTTCCATGTGCACTTGAAAAGAGACTATAACCTGCTGTTTTAGGATGGGATGTCCTATAAATATCAGTTAAATCTATCTAGTCTGTTCTGTCATTTAAAGCTTCTGTTTCCTTATTTATTTTCATTTTGGATGATCTGTCCATTGGTGTAAGTGAGGTGTTAAAGTCCCCCACTATTATTGAGTTACTGTCAATTTCCTCTTTTATAGCTGTTAGCAGTTGCCTTATGTATTGAGGGGCTCCTATGTTGGGGGCATATGTATTTATAATTTTTATATCTTCTTCTTGGATTGATCCCTTGATCATTATGTAGTGTCCTTCCTTGTCTCTTGTAATATTCTTTATTTTAAACTCTATTTTTTGTGATATGAGTATAGCTACTCCAGCTTTCTTTTGATTTCCATTTGCATGGAATATCTTTTTCCATTCCCCTCATTTTCAGTCTGTATGTGTCCCTAGGTCTGAAGTGGGTCTCTTGTAGACAGCATATATATGGGTATTGTTTTTGTATCCATTCAGCAAGCCTGTGTCTTTTGGTTGGAGCATTTAATCCATTCACGTTTAAGGTAATTATCAATATGTATTTTCCTATGATCATTTTCTTAATTGTTTTGTGTTTGTTTTTGTAGGTCCTTTTCTTCTCTTGTGTTTCCCAGTTAGAGAAGTTCCTTTAGCGTTTGTTGTAGAGCTGGTTTGGTGGTGCTGAATTCTCTTAGTTTTTGCTTATCTGTAAAGCTTTTGATTTCTCCATCAAATCTGAATGAGGTCCTTGCTGCGTAGAGTAATCTTGGTTGTAGGTTCTTCCCTTTCATTACTTTCAGTATATCATGCCACTCCCTTCTGGCCTGTAGAGTTTCTGCTGAGAAATCAGCTGTTAACCTTATGGGAATTCCCTTGTATGTTATTTGTCATTTTTCCCTTGCTGCTTTCAATAATTTTTCTTTGTCTTTAATTTTTGCCAATTTGATTACTATTTGCTTTCCCATGTTAGGGAAGTTTTCGACTGTAATCTCTTCAAATATTTTCTCTGGTCCTTTCTCTCTCTCTTCTCCTTCTGGGACCCTTGTAATGTGAATGTTGTTGCATTTAATGTTGTCCCAGAGGTGTCTTAGGCTGTCTTCATTTCTTTTCATTCTTTTTTATTTATTCTGTTACACGGTAGTGAATTCCACCATTCTGTCTTCCAAGTCACTTATCCGTTCTTCTGCCTCAGTTATTCTGCTATTGATTTCCTTCTAGTATAGTTTTCATTTCAGTTATTGTACTGTTCATCTCTGTTTGTTTGTTCTTTAATTCTTCTAGGTCTTTGTTAAACATTTCTTGCATCTTCTCCATCTTTGCCTCCATTGTTTTTCCGAGGTCCTGGATCTTCTTCACTATCATTATTCTGAATTCTTTTTCGGGAAGGTGCCTGTCTCTACTTCATTTAGTTGTTTTTCTGCGGTTTTATCTTGTTCCTTCATCTGGTATACAGCCCTCTGCCTTTTCATCTTGTCTATCTTTCTGTGAATGTGTTTTTTTCCCCACAGGCTGCAGGACTGTAGGTCTTCTTGCTTCTGCCATCTGCCCTCTGGTGGATGAGGGTACCTCCCTTATCATATTTTTACTATATTTTTTGGGTTATTTTCCTACTGGTTGCCATGAAGATTACAGTAATATCTCAATTTATAACAATCTTTAATTTGGATTAATAACAACTTAAATTCATAATATACAAAAACTTTGCTACTGTATAGGCTGTATGCCCTCCTCTTTCTTTGTCCTGCATTGTTATACAAATTATGTCTTTATACACCATATTACAATCAATATAGACTTATAATTATTACTTAATGCAGTTGTCTTTTAAATCAGATTAGAGGAAAAAAAGTGTAACAAAGAAAATATGTATTTATGTTGTCTTTTATATTTGCCTATGTAGTTATCTTTACCAATACTCTTTATTTCTTTATGTAGATTTTAGTTATTATATAATATTCTTTCATTACAGTTTAAAAGACTCCCTTTGGTATTTCTTGTAGGACGGTCTGCTAGTCACAAATTTTCTTAGTTTTCTTTTTTTTATTATCTAGCATTACCTTAATTTCTCTTTTATTTTCATAAAACAGTTTTGTTGGTTATATAATTTTTGGTTGGATTTCCCTGGTGGCACAGTGGTTAAGAATCCACCTGCCAATGCAGGGGACATGGGTTTGAGCCCTGGTCTGGGATGCTCCCATATGCCACGGAGGAACTAAGCCCATGCTCCACCACTACTGAGCCTGTGCTCTAGAGCCTGTGAGCCACAATTACTGAAGCCCACGTGCCTAGAGCCCGTGCTGTGCAACAAGAGGTTTGGGCCTTCTCGGATTTTTTCTGTTTTTTTTTTTTTTTTTTAAATTCACAGCCCTGTACATGTGTGTGGTCTTCTACATTCTCAGGAACATACCTGAAATTTCCAAAGCCTCTTATGGTTGTTTTATTTTCCAGATTTTTCTTCTATGTTAGTTTGTTGTTATCACTGCACAAGGCAACTACAATGTAAAATAATTGCCACTGATTATTTTCAACAAATGTTCCCAGGGAAAAGACTCTTTGCAATGGGTGAGTCCTCTGTGAGGTTACATAAAAACAAGGCTTATAAATAGGTTTTTCTAGGGACTTGCTGGTCAGGAAATATAATAAAAATTGCTTAAAAATGGGGATTTAAAAGTGCTCCAACCATGGTCTGACCCCTCATATTTATTAGGATGCTGGTTTTCACCATAAGTGGTGGCTGTGAATTTTAGAGGCTATAATAGATTGGGAAGAAGGGGATGGGATTAGGATAATTTAAAATGTCACAAAAATCTCTCTCCTTACTGAATCATACATTTTTGTGTAGAAATGCTCTGTTGATTGGTGCAAGCTTTTGTTAATTTCTAGAGTTAAAAAAAAGTCATTTCTGACAATTTTTGCCAGTTTCTCTTTGCTTTTATAGAGGAGAGGATTTTTGAAGATTCTTACTCTGTCATTTCTGATTTGAGTAAGTTTATTTTAAGTAAACTTGTCTTCTAGCTCTAATATGCCATCATTATTTTTTACTGCCATGGTTTTATGGTTTTTATTGGTTATTCATCCTTGAAAGAGGGCAATTTTATTTTTCCTTACTAAAATATAGTATAGGAATATTAAATAGCAGGTTCCATTACTTTCTCTTCTTGGTGACATTAGCAATATAATGTAAGACCTTAAGCAGGCTGACTGTATATATTAGTTTTAAATTATTATTTCTGTCATTTTCCTGACTCATTGATTGTGAGACTGGGTGGTTTTGAGCAACAGATATGAAGTGGAGTATTTTACAGCCACAGGAAGGAGTGCTTTTTTTTTTATGCCTATATTTACAAAAATAACTTTATTTCTAGACAAAGAAATAGTGAGAAGAGTTGCACTGTTTTACAAGTGTGAAAATCTCTTTAATGTGTAGATTAATAAAAGCTGAATTCTATCTGCTTCTATATTAAATCTAGTAAAATATGTTTGTTTTGGCTAAAATATATGAAGAAAATCTGCCTTCATGGAATTATGTAAGTAAAAGAAGGAATATTTTAGTAGACTTTTAAATTCATTTTGTATATTCTCATTTGAGACTACACCAAAACTATCCATGTGGTAGCTCCTTAAAGCCTAGTTATAATGTGGAATAGGAATACGTATCAATGATCTTTTTGTATTCTGTTACATTAAAGTCTACTGTGTTATCTTGCACTGTGAATGGCAATTTTTAACCAAGTATGATTTGTAACATCATGCACTGGACATTTAGAAAGTATTGGTTCACTGAGTTATGTATCTTCTAAATATTGACACATTTCATTACATAAAATTTTAAAAAAATACTAAAAAACGCAGTACCCATCCATCAGAAGAGTCTTTAAATATTGGGAAGGTGACTTCAAAGTGACTGACACAAATGACAGGTTTGCTTTGTTTTCAAGAAAATGTCTGCCAAATGTACAATTTGAATAACCACAGTATTTTATCAGTGTTTTTCCCAAGTAAAATTTTTTTCTGTGAAAAAATTGGCTGCTTCAGCCTGCAACTTAAGTATCACGTAAGTGCTTTCCCTGGAGACAGTCATCCTACAAGCATTGTAGCATAAGTGCTTTACACACACTTCCATTTTATCACACAGAATATTAAAATACATGTGTGCAAGTGTTAAAATTTAACAAAGGTATTAATATTTTACTGATAAATATAACCACAAATATACTTAAGTGAAATTGGCATTTTGCCCTATGTTATTTTATATTTTTGTGAGTGTGTGGAGGTGAAGAAAACAACTATTATGACAGTTTGTTGCCAGAACCCTGATTTATGATATGGCTTCAGTAGTTTTACCCACTGTTCCTTTGCATCATCAGTGCACAAACACACTGGAAAAGGCAAATAATTTTTTGATGTTATTACAAAAACAATTTTGAGATCATAGATCCCCTGAAAGTGTCTCAGGTTGCTTTTTCATCTCGTTGATTGCTTCCTTTGCTGTGTAGAAGATTTTCAGTTTGTTGTAGTCCCATTTGTCTACTTTTGCTTCTGTCCCCTGTGCTTCTGGTTTTATATCTAAGACATCATTGCCAAGATCAATGTCAAGATTTTCCCCTATGTTTTTTTTCAATTTATTTATTTAATGTATTTATTTTTGGCTGCATTGGGTCTTTGCTGCTGCACGTGGGCTTTCTCTCATCACAGCCAGTGGGTGCTACTCTTCATTGCGGTGCACCTGCTTCTCATTGCGATGGCTTCTCTTGTTGCAGAACATGGGCTCTAGGTGCACAGGCTTTATTAGTTGTGGCATGCAGGCTAAGTAGTTGTGGCATGTGGATTCTAGAGTGCAGGCTCAGTAGTTGTGGTGCATGGGCTTAGTTGCTCCATGGCATGTGGGATCTTCCTGGACCAGGGATCCAACCCGTGTCCCCTGCATTGGCAGGTGGAGTCTTAACCACTGCACCATGAGGGAAGTCCCTCCCCTATGTTTTCTTCTAGGAGTTTTATAGTTTCAGATATTGCATTGAAGTCTTTCATCCATTTTTAGTTGATTTTTGTGTATGATATAACTGTCCAGCTGAGCAAAGAACTGAACAGATATTTCTCCTAAGAAGGCATACAAATAGCCAATAGGTATGTGAAAAGGTGATCCATGTTACTAATCATCAGGGAAATGCAAATCAAAGCCACAAAGAAATATCACCTCACACTTGTAAGGATGGCTATTATTAAAACAAAACAAAACAAATAACCCCAAAGATAAGTGTTGACAAAGATGTGGAGAAAAGGGAATTCTCACTGTTGGTGGCAATGTAAATTGGTGTAGTCACAATGAAAAATAGTGTGGGGTTATACTGTATGATCCAGTAACCCCACTTTTGGATATATATCCAGAGGAATTGAAATAAGAATCTCAAAGAGATATCTTCACTCCCATATTCACTGCAGCATTATTCACAATAGCCAAAATATGGAAGCAATCTAAATGTCCATCAACAGATGGATGGATGGATGAAAAAAACGTGGTATATAAATAGAATGGAATATTATTCAGTCTTCAAAAAGGATGAAACCCTGCCATTTGCCACAACATGGATAAACCTGGAGGATGTCATGCTAAGTGAAATGAGCTAGTCACAGAAGGACAAATACTGCATGATACCACTTGTATGAGAAATCTAAAATCATCAAAATCAAAGAATCAGAGAGTAGAATGATGGTTGCCAGGGCTAAGAGGAGAAAGAAATGGGGACATTTTAAAGGGTACCAAGTTTCAGTTATACAAGATGAATAAGTCCCAGAGATCTACTGTACAGCACAGTGCTTCCAGTTAACAATACTGTACTGTGTACTTAAAAATTTCACTAAAATGGTGGAACTTCAGTTGAATTCTTATCACAAAAAGTAATAATAATAATATAGAAAGGGAGCAAGAGGAAACTTTTAGAGGTGAGGGATATGTTTATGGTATCAAGTTGTATACATAGCTTTTTGAATGCCAGCCATACCTCAATAAAGTGGTTTAAAAACATACGTCTCAGGGAATGAAAGAGGGTTAAGAATTACCTAAGTGTGAGAAGAGAACAGTAGGAGAATTCACATTCTCTAGCATTTTGGATAGAGACAATCTGGATGTAAGACTATGTCCAGATTGGACACTTAGTCATATTTGGTTTGACTCATTTTATCCCAACTTTTATCATTACAATGCAATCAAATTAAACAAATGTCATTGAAAGACAGACTATAAAATAAAATTAAAATTCTGTTAGGAGAAAGCCAAATAAATCCATCCAAACAAACATTAATAAGAGACTATTATCTGACTATTCTAATAGAAAGACTCAAAAATAAAAACCTTTTCTAGCTACAGGTATTAATTTTGCCATGTGTTTGTACATCGAAAGAAATTCATTTTAGGCTATGGGAAGAACAATCTAATTTTTCAGTACTTTAGTTGTTATTAAAAAGAAAAAATAATAAAAGAAAATCAGCAGAGGAATCTGCTCTAAGTCCATGCCAATTTGGGGACATCCAAAAGTAGAAAATTAATTTTAAAAATCTCCACTGTTTAGTCATTGTCCTATTGATAATTCAAGTGTAAAATTTAGCAGAAAATTAAGCCAGCGACTATAGAAAAAGAAGGCTGATTATCTAGACTGCTAGTCAGTTTTTTTTTTAAATAATTAAAAAACTGTCAGGTAATAAAAAGATTTTTCCTGCATTTTCCTCTTTTTACTCAAGAAATTTCCCTAGTGCCTTAAGTATAAGTTGCTGCTTTGAAAAGAGTTTCTTCTTCATAATGTTCTGTTAAGATTCCAATGTCCACAGCTTGGAAACTGAATAGAATACAAATAAGAGTTAACAAAGTGTTAGAAGACCTGGATTATGTACCACTTACTTCTCTAACTTTTTGTGACTTTGGACAATCGTTTCAACTCTCTGGACTTTAATATTTGTCATTTATATAATGACACGGATAAATTAGCTAAATCAGCTATAAAATTTAGTGCCTATGTTTTTTTTTTTTTTTTTTTCTTTCGTTCCGCGGGCCTCTCACCGCTGTGGCCCCTCCCATTTGCGGAGCACAGGCTCCGGACGCGCAGGCCCAGC
>NW_006787203.1:1221907-1310982 GCF_000442215.2 Lipotes vexillifer
TTTTTTTCCTTGCGTTATGCGGGCCTCTCACTGTTGTGGCCTCTCCCATTTGCGGAGCACAGGCTCCGGACGCGCAGGCTCAGCGGCCATGGCCCACGGGCCCAGCCGCTCCGCGGCACGTGGGATCCTCCCGGACCGGGGCACGAACCCGCGTCTCCTGCATCGGCAGGCGGACCCTCAAGCACTGCGCCACCAGGGAAGCCCAGTGCCTATGTTTTTAACATAACATAAACTTTATGCTTTTACAAAATTCAATTCTTTACAGTTTTACGAAAGAATAAGGTTGTTTCTGAGTATATAGAAATCTTACTGAAGAAAATGACCATAAAATCATTAAATTTTGTTTCAGAGATTTTATTACTTTAACAGTTTACCATTTTATTAACAGGCTAGATCCTTTTCCTCAGGGCAAAGTTCAGCTCTCAGGCAAAGTTATGATTTTTGTGGGACAATTTCTGTAATTTGGGCTCATGAAGATTAAAGTTTCCAATGGACAGTTGAACAGAGGCTGCTAATAAAAAGCTCATATCTCGTCTTCAACTTCAGAGATCACTGGACAGAGGGCTAATCCAGGTTAGGCAAATAGTGTTTGTTTTTGTCCCAATGGAAGAGACTTTTCTTAAGCAGTATTCTGAGTACACACCACCTTATTTTGATGGTTATTAAATGTCAATAAAAAGGTTAGGGCTGGGAGAAATATTTTGAGCCCTGGTAGCTTGGTTCAGTTAGAAATACTTGACTTTACAGAGATAGACTGTAGAGCTCATGCCCTATATTCTCTTCCCTAAGACCAGTTTTTGATATGGAAAACCTGAAAGCCTACATATCAAAGAGCTATGGAAGATGAAGGAAGAATATCTGAAACTCACCCCATCTATATATTAGTGCCCCAGTACCTCAGAGACAAATATCTGTGGAAATGAAAGATGGGACTACAGTTTCTAATACATGATTTTGGCATGCACAAAGTAGTGTGTTTTCCTGAGGAAGTATTCACTTAGGAGGGTGAGCCTAGTTTAGCTCAATATGAGTTGAATAGGAAATCAATACGAATACAACTTTTGGAAACTATTTTGAATCATGCCTTCCTTTCCTAAAGGATTAATTCACTGACCAATGTTTCATTATGCAAGAATTTTGTAAAAAGAGGCTAAGCTGATTTTTTTCTGAGTTATTTGAAAAATATGGGTCTATTTGGTTGTTACTGAAAGTTGTTTCTTTCAGTAATTTTCCCCCACTGTAAAAAGGTTGTGCCTAACCCAGCATATTCAGATACTGGATGCTTTAACTCATTATCATTTAACTCATTCTTTCTATTTTTCAAATAGAAAACTTGTGTGGAGAGTTGTGTAATGAAAACTTCAATATAAAGATCCTGAGCCTTCTTCTGATGTGCACCAAATAAGAGGGCTAGTAAACTAGTGGTTGGAATGTTTCTATCAATAAAATTGAGGTCATTTCATACTTGTATAAGGCTCACCTCTTTTTACAAATCAGAATAAGCAGTTAATTTGAACTTGTCAAGACAACAGTATCTGTTGTAGTTCATTGATTCCTCTCATGATAGTAAAATATGCTGATATTTTTCGAGGGCAGACATTTTGTATTCGGAGGTTATAGAAACACTTTCACATAAATCACATTTATTTAGTTTTGCAGAAAGAAGAAAATTTGTATTTTTAATAAGTCCGATTTTATAATAGCAGTTACTTTAAAATTTCAAAATATAAATGTGAAACCATTATTTAAAAGTTGTTTTCAAAGGTATAATTGGTTGAAGGTGTTTATCCAGCTCTTACAAACTTCTTAGAAGCCTGGAATCATCACAAAATATAATATGACTTTAGAATTTAATGATTTTCCACTGAATGTATTGCTGTGAGGGTTAGAAGATGCATTTGTTCTGAATATTATCTTGGCTGCCTCACTGAGAAGTTGCAATATTGTTTGTTTGTCAAACAGCTTGAAAAGCTAGACAGTGCTATTAGGAGCGATATGGAAATGATAGGTGGAGAGATTCTTCTTACCTGCTGCTTTGTTATTTGGTAAAGGCAGGATGGTAATCGTTTTCTTATCCTTTCATTCCTAATGAATTGCCATAATATCTGCAGACACTTTAAAAAAAATCACTGTATAATCATAGCAGTGGTAGAAAATTCATTTCAGAAACACAGCATCCAGTCATCTCTGTAGAAGACATTTGTAAAATGATTTGGGAAATGATGAACTCTGTTTATATCAGACAAATGAATTTTCTATACTCCTCATAGCACAGTTCTTTTAGTGCTTCCTGCTTTCCTGTAAAAATGCAGTTTTCTCATTTGTCATTTCCTACCAAAATATATCACTGTCATAGACCTCTGACATAGACCTCTAATTATGAGCTGGGCCTGTGGAAGTTCTGACCAGTATGTGCCGGGTTTACCCAGGGTAGTAGAAACTGAATACTCCCGTAGTTGGACTTGAAAGTGTTCCCTGAAACATCCATTGTTGTGGATTATGAGAGCATGCAGTCTAGCAGAATGGAAACATCCTGCCGTATTATTTCAACTGTTTACCTATCTATTCTCTGCTAAAGCAATCTTAATTTATTGTTTTAGTATTTAATTGACCCAAAGAGCAGCTAACAATTACATAGAAAGATTGGAAATTAATAATTTGTTTTTTCTAATATATGTGTGATTTTATGTAATACAGACTTTTTTTATTATTTCTAAGAATGAAAAAAATCACATTTAATGTTAGGAGGGAAGATCTTTTCCTTTGATTGGTTTAGATTCTTCTTGGCAAGTTAGGTAACGCTAACCTTGATTGTCTAGAAACAGCAGTCTCTTTATAATACACCCTCAGTTAGTTGGGATGCTCAGGGAATAGAAGTTTTCTCGTTAGCCAGAAAACCCCCTTTTTTCCTATGTCAATATTGGTTGAAAACTATTATAAAATATGATAATAATACACTTTCTTTTCTTAACACAGTATACTACATGTAATTTAACTGTTCTTTCTTGATTTGGGATCATTCAGTGCTTCGGGATCATGATTTCTAGACATCAGGATTGCAGACACTGATAATACGGGCACTTGGGCTGGAAGTAGCTCTCAAGGTGAAGCACAGGGCACATTCCCTGGAAGTTTTCTTTTAAAGTAAATCTCTCTCTCTCAAAAAAAAATGCAGTTTTCTATAAGTAATTTTGATATCCTGCTCAATTGAATCCTCTATTTCTGACTATTTCTACTCCTTTGTACTTTTTGGTATTTTCTCACATAAGATAAAAATATTAAGATTGGAATTTTAGTGGTTTCATAGAACAATTAAGAGAGTAACCTCTTAGTTATTTGGTTTATGGCTTAATAGGGCAAATGTGTAAAATCTCATGAATGTGATTAGGAGGTAATTCTGCTTTACTTTTCAATTATTTATCACATTGTCTCATAACTGCACTTTTTATCTAATTAAAAAGTTCAGGGTTGGACTTGGAATTCAGAACAGAAATAGATAGGGCGTCTTTTGGTTGAGTTCAAGGAGAGGGAGGTAGAAAGTAAATGTAACTTTTTATTTTCAGTATTACTGTTCTGTTGTATTGGATGAATTCCACTGTACCATAGGTGAGAGGTTTGGGGTGTAAAAACATAAATGCAGGATGTAAAAATAAAATTGGATGAAGGGTCATCCAGAACAATAAGAGTTGATATGAGGCTCAGTAATGCAAGACCAAGAGAATTTGGAGACATTAGTTTGTTATGTTAATTTTAAATTTGCTATGTTACATTAATATTTCTCTAGGTCTTTCCACAGTGAAATCATCCCCAAATGATGCCAGCATAATTAATAGCTTCTGCAGCCCTGGTTGACAATCCCAGTCTTGCACCAAAGGCAGAAGTGGGGAAGGGACTGGAGTATGAAAATACCTTCCCTAACTCTACACATCACCGCCTGGCACTTTTATATTCCAAAGGGGAGAAACTAGTAAGTCTTAGTAACAGAAAAGAACATGAAACATGAGAGTATATAAAAACACATTAATATATAAGTGAAATTCGAGCAACATTTCATTTTGTTTGATGACAGTGTGAACAACAGATTTTCTCCCCCTAATGACAGAACTTGTTTTCCAGAACCTTAGAGGATACTATAATACTTTCTTATTCATCAATAAGCATTGATGCAACAATAAGCAAGAGCTACTTGTATTATTTCAGATTCTATCTCTCCAAGCACAGCCTTCTTTTATGGCTCTGGATGTGTTTGTAGGAGGGGGAGAAGGGACATTTGGAATTGAAAATTGACATCCAGGTTACTCTGAGAGTGACATTCTGAGTAACACCTCTGCAAGTCACCCCCAAAGGGCAAGCATATCCTCCTCTCAGTTTCGAAACAGAAAGCCTGTTTCACTTTCAATTATCTCCGTCAACTTTGTCCAGTTAATGTATGGTACATAGAATAGTTCTACTGAACCATATCCTAAGGCAATGAGACCTGCATGATGCGTCCAGAGAATATTTCTGGACCAGGGTGAACACTGAACCTATAGGCCATCACCCAAAGTGAAAGTCAGCATCAGGGAGCCCGCTCCATCTCTCCAACTTTTTTTCTGCAGGAGGAAGAAAAGATTTTTGACTCAGGAAGTAGGTGGCTCCTCTCTTTTTCTCTTTTCCTCAAGGATTGACTATACTCAGTTGGGCTAAGCTCACCTTTCAGTTCATGTTCCCATGAGTAAGCAAATCAGGTCCCCATTTCTTTGTTCTCTTTGATGTAGCTTCTCTGCCTCTCACAGCATATGATAATTCAGAGTTCCATAATCCCCATAGCTCAGGTTTGGTGCAGGAAGCAGTGGTTTCTTCTGATTGTTATTAGGGTCCATTTTGGGTTGTGAATCCGCTTTACCATGGGCCCCATGATGATGGGACATGTTGATCTGCAGCTCTCTCTGTCCTTTGTTTTACTACTCCATTGTACAGAGTCAGGGTACACCCTAAAAATAATCCTAACTACAGTTAGGATTCAGTCCTTCACCTGAATAATAATTTCAATAATTTTTCTTTGTCTTTAATTTTTTCCAATTTGATTACTATGTATCTTTGTGTGTTTCTCCTTGGGTTTATCCTGTATGGGACTCTCTACGCTTCCTGGACTTGGGTGGCTATTTCCTTTCCCATGTCAGGAAAGTTTTCGACTATAATCTCTTCAAATATTTTCTCGGGTCCTTTCTCTCTCTCTTCTCCTTCTGGGACCCCCATAATGCGAATGTTGCTGTGTTTAGTATTGTCCCAGAGGTCTCTTAGGCTGTCTTCATTTCTTTTCATTCTTTTTTCTTTACTCTGTTCTGCAGCTGTGAATTCCATCATTCTGTCTTCCAGGTCACTTATCCGTTCTTCTGCCTCAGTTATTCTGCTATTGATTACTTGTAGTGTAGTTTTCATTTCAGTTATTGTATTGTTCATCTCTGTTTGGTTATTCTTTAATTCTTCTAGGTCTTTGTTAAACGTTTCTTGCATCTTTTCGATCTTTGCCTCCATTCTTTTACCGAGGTCCTGGGTCGAGTCGCCAGAGGCCAGTGATGAATTTTCCCTTTGGACCGAATACTCTGGCTCTCTCTGAGTAGTCAGAGGCTTGCCTGAGGAGTATCGATCACCGAGGCATGCCTCTAAATGGTCTTAATATTGTAGATCCATACTCAAAGAGGTTAGGAATCTCAAGCTGTAAATATATCCCAATTCCACTCAATTTGTGAAAGTATATAATGGTTTTAAGAAACGGTTTGACAAATAAATTATCATTCCTAACAGTTAAATGTTCAAAATACTGACTAAATTTAGGGCCAAACATTCTTTACAACATCTATTAGCATTCTAAAAAGCTTGGGCTGTTTTATAATTATTTATTTCTATTTCTAGCGGTTTTTAGTTTTTCCTTCTCTAATTATCAAATACCAGTTTCACAATAAATTTATTTAGCTCAGACTGACTAAATATTAGAAATTAATCAATAGTCTCATAAAACTTTGTCTTATTTTTCTGCATTATTTGATTTTCTGATTCCTCATTCTTTTAAAATTTTGTATATACTTCATGTTAATTTTATCAGTACTGTACTCTAAGTATACTAATCTTTTTTCCATCCTAATTACACTGTCAGCAAAGGGAATTAGTACTAGTCGTTTTACAGCATCAGGTTAGCATTTACATATGTCAAAAACAAAAGATTATGGATATATGACAATGATAGAGAATGAGTGTAGATAGTTATTCAAGACAATTAAGCAGAAAGAAATAAGTGGAATTGAGAACACACCTTGCCTTAGAGCTTTCTGGCATCCAGTGCCAGAAGGAACACATGATCATTTGTTGTGCTTTTGCCTGGTAATAAAATTGAACATACACATTCAAAAGGTAGGAAGATGTTACTTTGATGCTGATTTCAAAAAGAGATTTATTGTACAAGATTTTAAAATTTTCTGTAAAAATGTATCCCATCTGCAACAGCTAATAGTAAAATATTAAAACATAGTTACACACATACACACACATATATGCATTTCTGAGATTAGTTAACGTAACTTGGAATTGTTCTTGATTCCTTCCTATCTTTCATATTCAGCATCACAATTTACCAAATACGTTTCCAAATATTTCTCAAGTCACCATTCTATAATACATTGTCATTATCTCTCAATATATCATCACCTGTATCATGTACAACAGCCTCCTAAGTATTCCCTTTCTACCTACACATATTCCTCTCGAATTTGTTCTTCCCACTCCAACCAGAGTGAATTTTCTTAGTATCCAAATCTGAAAATAACTTCCTTTATACTCACTTATTACCTATTGCCCTCAGCACAAACCTAAACTCATTAACCTAACATACAAAGTCCTATCAATATTTACTCTCTAACACTGATGGCCTCACTTCTCACAGTTTTGATTACAGGATGCAATCTAATTTACTAAACTTCCTAAAGTTCTTCATGACTACTCATATTCCTGATGTTCTCCTTGCATTTGAATCTTTGCTATTGTATCTTTTCTGCCTGTAACATCTTCAAGCCTCTGAAAATAGTCATATATCCCTCACTAAGAGTTTCCTTGCAGGGAACTACCCTTATGTTAAAAAGTTGCTTAGAGGTCTCACCTATGTGTTCTTCTATTGCTAGGTACTTATCTCTAAAACTACACTGTAGGCATATTTTGAAGATATTGCAGGTTCATTTCCAGACCACCACAATAAAGTAAATATTGCAATAAAGTAAGTCACACAATTTTGTGGTTTCCCAGTACATACAAAAGTTATGTTTACATTACACTGTAGTCTATTAAGTATGAATAGCATTATGTCTAAAAAAAACAATGTACATACTTGAATTAAAAAATAATGCTGGGCTTCCCTGGTGGCACAGTGGTTGAGAGTCCGCCTGCCGATGCAGGGGACACGGGTTTGTGCCCCAGTCCGGGAAGATCCCACATGCCGCGGAGCAGCTAGGCCCGTGAGCCATGGTCGCTGAGCCTGCGCGTTCCAGAGCCTGTGCTCCGCAACGGGAGAGGTCACAACGGTGAGAGGCCCACGTACCGCAAAAACAAAAACAAAAACAAAAAAATAATGCTGTTGGAAAAATGGTGCTGATAGAGTCGCTTGACACAAGGTTGGTACAAACCTTCAATTTGTAAAAAAATCACAGTCACTGTGAAATGAAGCACAATAAAATGAGGAATGCCTGGAATTGTGTTTAATTGCAACTGCCACATTCATGCCTACCCCCTCTTCTACATTACAAGCTCCAGGTGAAACACTGAATATTTTCACTGATGTTTAGTAGATCTGGGAAGGTCTTAGACCCAGTGTCAGATCGTGTAAGTTCATAGCATGGCTGTAACTCTTGAAAGTTTTAAGTGTTGCATGATCTTGAGCAAGTTACTTACTCTCCTTGTGACTTAATATTATAATCATCTGTTGAATGGAAATAATAATAGTGTTTACTTCTTAATGGTCTTGGAAAGTTTAAATAAATTAACACAGATTGCTTATAACAGTGCTTGTAGCATGTAGTAAGTTCAAGTGCTTATGAATACTACATGTTTTATTATATTCCCAGTGCCTAGAATAGATTATACAGCAATATGTAATAAATGATAGTGGAATAAGCAATTATTCTCATCATGAAGTATTTTGATTTGGTATATTTTTTAAGTCCTGGAGAGGATAAATAGATGAATTAATACGCCCTTATACCATCCCTTTGGAATAGTGTCATTCCACTTTTTTTAAAGGGCTGTAGAGCAGAAAATTAAAAATTTGTATAAATGCTAAAAACTAAGTTATAAGAAGTCTATTTAATACACACTTTTCAACAAAATCACAAATATATACATTAAAATACTTATGGTATATTTTCCCCAATAAACTGATAATTACACAGTAAGATACAGTAGGTTTGATTTAGTAATACAACATATGTCCTTTTTGTCCATTGCACTAAGAAGGGTGAACAGGCATATTAAACTTTGTTCTAGAAGATTTTAGAAATTCAGTAGAGCAAATATTTATGCAGTTAGCACTTAAAAATACTGTTTTAACGTAAAGGACTTTTCATAAAATTTGGGGACTTTTCAGCCATTATTCTTGCAAATATTGTTTTCTGCCCCCTTCTCTTTTCCCTTTTCTTCTGGGACTCTCATTATGCAGATTTTAGTATGCTTGGTGCTGTTTCACACATTTGTAAGGTTCTCTTCATTTTTTAAAAAATTTATTTAATTATTTTTTTATTTTGGCTGTGTTGGGTCTCCATTGCTGCATGCTGGCTCCCTCTAGCTGTGGCGAGCGGGGTCCACTCTTCGCTGTGGTGCGCTGGCCTCCCATTGCGGTGGCTTCTCCTGTTGCAGAGCATGGGCTTCAGATGCGCAGGCCTCAGTAGCTGTTGCCTGCGGGCTCAGTAGTTTTGGCTCGCGGGCTCTAGAGCGCAGGCTCAGGAGCTGTGGCGCACAGACTTAGTTGCTCTGCGGCATGTGGGATCCTCCTGGACCAGGAATCGAACCTGTGTCCCCTGCATCGGCAGGTGGATTCCTAACCACTGCACCACCAGGGAAGTCCTCTCTTCATTTTTAATCATTCTTTTTTATATCTGTATTTCAGACAAGGTGTAATCAATTGACTTCAAGTTCACAAGTTTTTTCTTCTGCCTACTTAAATTTGCTGTTGAGTCTTTCTAGTAAATTTTAAATTTCAGTTATTTTACTTCTTGGCTTCAGAATTTCTATTTGCTTCTTTTATAATTTCTTTTTATTGATATTTTTTATTTAGTGAGACATTATTCTCTGACTTTAATTCTTTAGACACAGGTTTTTGTTTTTTTTAAAATTCTTTCAACATATTTACAAGAGCTGATTTAAAGTCATCGTTTATTAAGTCTAACCTCTGAGCTTCCTCAGGGAGTATCTGTTGACTGTATTATTTCCTGTGTATGAGTCATACTTTCCTATTTCTTTGTATGTCTTATAATATTTAGTTGAAAACCAGACATTTTATAATATGACAATTGTGGAAACCAAATTCCCCACCTTCTCCAGGGATGTTGTTCCTGCTATTTATTGTTGTTTTGTCTCTGTTTGTTTAGTAACTGTCTTGTAATAATTCTGCAAAGTTTATATTCTCTGCCGTGTGCAGTCACTGAAGTCATGGCTTGTTTCGCCTACTGGTTAGAAAATGGTTGACTTTTCTTAAACCATTATATCCTAGAAGTAATAATACTCCCACTCATTTCAATGGGGGCTCTGTGTGTGTGCTGAAGCATACCTTCAACATTCAAGCACTTCAAAATTTTACCTTAGCTTTCACTTCCTGTTTGCTCAGGGCTTCAAGTTCAGCCACAGGTAAGAGATTAGAGCCTTCCTAGGTCTTCTTGGGAAAGCACAAAACCCTGTACATGCCTGAGGCTTTCTGGAGTCCCAATAATACACTGGAGTTTTTCAACGCCAATTATGAAATCTTATTCTCCAGATCTTCCTTTTTAAAGCTAGCCTCTTTTTTGCCCCAGCTGTTATCACTGACTCAGGCAGTCGAGATGTTAAGCAATTGTTTTCAATAAATGTGCTAGAGTTAAGGCTTATCCCACTGAATACACTCTGACTCAGGTCAAATAGTGAGAAGCCCTGCTAATGGAGCTTTTGCAGGAATCTACCAAACAGATCAAATATGTGAGAATGGGCTTTCTAAGGAGTTTCAAACTCAGTTTATCACCTCTAGGCAGCTTGTTTTCATTGTTACCATGGCTGCAAGGCTGCTGGTTTTCAAGGCTGTTGTGGAGCTGGGCAGAGAGGGATGGGGATAATGCAAGTCCCAAGACATAAGGCTTTTAATGTTTACTGAGATTTAGCTAGTTTTCTTGAATTAATACTCCTTGGATTGTTGGAAACCTTTGGTTAAGTTTTGGAGTTTTGAAAAAGTTAATTTTGACAATTTTTCTTAGTGTTCTTATTGCTTCTATGAAAGAGCAGATTCTGGAGGTTCTTACTCTGCCATACTGAAAATCGTCTTCCTCTAATAGTGGAAGTCTTAATAATAATAAAAAGTTTTTTAATAACTTTAAAAAAACTTTTCCACTGGGAGATGGCATAGGTGTTGAACCTATGAACTCTTGGAAGTAAGTATTTGCTCACTTACTGAAGGCTATCTTCTCTACTCCTTGATAAGCCTTTTGAACTCTGTCCTCAAAGAGCTCAACTACTATCTGAAGTGCTTAGGGCCTGTATAGATATTTTAACTTTTGATTTTTTTTTTTTTTTCTTTTTACCTAAGATGCCGGAATAAAGCCCTGAGATCATATTTGCTCTTGCGTAGCCTTGTTTAACTTCATCTGGAGTCAAGTAGTGCTGTATAGTACAGCTTTTGAAAATCTGGGTCAATCTCTTTGTGCTCTTCTAACCAAATCATTTTTCTCTAAATTCTTGTACGATTACAAGGATTTAAAAGATATTATATATTGCATAGCAATAAACCCATTCTTGGTGTAAGTCTGTTAAATACATTTAGGAAGCCTGATGGGTTCCCCTGAATTTCCTTTCTACTGTTTTCTATTGAAATCTCACAATTATGAGCTCCAATAACTACAGTGTTATCACCATAGCTATATGATGAACGTGCAGCAGATCTTTTCAGTAGAACCGACTCCTTCAGAGAAATAATTATCATTGGGATGTATCCATATGACAGTAATTTGTATTTAAAAATGGAAAAGTATAATTGAGTAGTTCAGTGATTGTTTAAAGCAGAGTAAATATCACGATGAAACACATGAATAATACCAAGCGTATAAAGCATCAACTCTTAGTTGGCTTCATAATCCAATTTGGCTTATCTTTTCTTGTAGAGTGAACTCCTGGGGAGAAATACACATTTGTTTTAGTATGCCATCTTTTTGCGTGTTCAATTAAAACGCAGAAAGAAGCTGGATCAACTCATATGTTTGTGGGCAGTCCTCAGAGTTTCCATAACTGATTGAAACTCTTCTGATAAAAGTTTCTGCATCAAGGCTGAGTCACTCACTCAACTCTATTTCTCAGTTACTTTCTTGGCAAGAAAAATATGTTTTTGCATGCAAAAACTAGTGTTGTATTTATTTTTTTATTTTTATTTTTTGTGGTATGTGGGCCTCTCACTGTTGTGGCCTCTCCCGTTGCGGAGCACAGGCTCAGTGGCCATGGCTCACGGGCCTAGCTGCTCCGCGGCATGTGGGATCTTCCCGGACTGGGGCACAAACCCGTGTCCCCTGCATCGGCAGGCGGACTCTCAACCACTGCGCCACCAGGGAAGCCCTAGTGTTGTACTTAATTATCTCTGAAGACACAATACATCAATACAATTTTAATTAAGAAGTTTTTCATGTATCTGGGAAGTAATCTGTTCAGATAACTTTTGAAACTTTTAGGTAACAAAGACAACTGCTGGCAATGTTTTAATGTATTTTTTCCCCCTTCTTTATTTTTTTCTATTTAGTGAAACAGAACACAATATTCTTTTGATGATGCACATTGATTCTATTTAGCTATGAAAAAATATAAACATATATAACATATACATATAAATCATATATCTCTACATGTCCATAACAGTGCTGTCCATATGTAAGAACTCCTCTTTTGTTTTTCAAATAAAACAATAAATTCCAATTTAAAAAAATTCAATATTAGATTTATTACAATTCACCTATATTCTATATTACTCTTTTTCTGTAATGTGTGTGCAAATCTATGAGTATTTTAGGCTTTATTTGGAATTGTGGAACATGGTAATATTGACTGGAAAATAACTCAGAATCATGATTTTGTCATTTTAGGATAATATTATAAGAAACTGAGCTAACTCTTGATGTATTCATAACATCAAGAGAAATAATATGTCCGAATACTTCAGCAACTATTAAACACAATTCAACTATAAGGTAAAATGACTAACTTTAATACTAAAGTCAGTATGCTTACTGGAACCTGTAGGTTTAATGCAAAAACTGGTATAATCTTGAGCAGGTAGCTGTAGTAAGAAGAGGTAAGAGGTTTTAGAAAATAAAATAAGATCTAAGCTTTGAATTTATTTCTAAGATAAACTGAAAGAGGATGTTACTTCATTGTGCTAAGAATAGGTTAAGTTCTCAGTATATCACTTCTTAAAAAAAAGAACTGCTGAATACCATCATTTAAGTAATGAGATTTTCATTAAAAAGTACATTTGTCAATATATTTGTTAAAATACATATTAATTGCATATATTTTTGGCTGTTCATTTTCAAAGAGAATTATTGCTAATATCACTGCTTTTAGGGAGAAAATGAGAATCTGTCTTGGTCCTTTAAAATACCCTAGAAAAAAATAAAAGCTTTTATAAATATCAGTAAAGCATGAAAGTTAAACCAATGTCAAATAAATGATCACTTCAGTAATAAATGAAGTGAAAATTTAAGCTCATTTATTTCACAAGACGATCAATATCTTTCTTATAAGCTATCACATCTTTACTACTAATGATATATCATTTTTAGGAGGTCTCAGCTAAATACATATTTCTGTTTTTTTCTTAGATTTTGTTTGTTTTCCAAAAAGCTGCAACTGACCTAATCTTTTTTGCCTATTCTGATCTCACCTTTCAAAATACAAATGAAAACTACTTATATCACTCCCCAACAAAAAAAGATCCTGCTTTTACTTCCCATAAAATATAGAGAATTTGGAAACTGTTACCTGGAAGAACGGATTAGAAAACTTAAGTATATGCTGTCTGATTGCTACTTCCTTCTTGATCTTCCAGTGTGATTTTGATTCCATTTACCAAACATGCTTGGAAGGTGAGAAAGAATAGAAAGCAAATGGTTGTCCTATGTGCCAGAATTCTATATTCTGGTCCTAGCCTGGTTCACTAAACCCAAACCAACTATGTCACCAACACAGCTTTGCCTTGGCTGGGTACCAAGCATGCCCACAGCCTCTATTATAGTGTGAGTATAGGTATTTGCATGGGGGTTGGGGTGGGGATGGGGATTGGAATAGGAAGCAACCTTTGTCTTAACTAAATTTAATATCTTAGTTTTGGAGAAAGTAAAAACACATTTTACCATGTAAAAACATTGCTAGGACCACTCCAAGACTTAAAAAGGCCTGTCCAAGTGAAACCTAAGGTAACTTCATGGTAAATTTTCCTTTGTAAACTACAGAATTAAAAACTGTGAGTTGGGGCTTCCCTGGTGGCACAGTGGTTGAGAGTCTGCCTGCCGATGCAGGGGACACGGGTTCGTGCTCCGGTCCGGGATGATCCCACATGCCGCTGAGCGGCTTGGCCCGTGAGCCATGGCCGCTGAGCCTGTGCGTCCGGAGCCTGTGCTCCACAATGGGAGAGACCACAACAGTGAGAGGCCCGCATACCGCAAAAAACAAACAAACAAACAACAAAACAAAACAAAAACCTGTGAGTTGCTTCCTGTTGAAGTCCCCAGTGCCAGCCTGGTAACAGTCAGAATTTCTCTTACTACCCCTGTAGCTAGAGTTCAAGATCATTCAAGAATCTGTTTGTAATGATTTCAAACTACTTGTTATTAATATTAGTGTACTAATACTAATAAGGTTAGTGCTGTTAATATTATCAGTATAATAAGTATACTAAAATAATATATTAGCAGTAATAATGTTGGATTATTAGTGTCACTCTCACTTAAGCATTCCTTGTTAAGGAATAGTTCTGGAGTAAACCGATGCTTGGTTTATGCAAGTGTTTTCACCTGTGAAACAGGCTTAATAGGCATTTTACAAGTCTTAAATATCCTGGGTGTAGGAATTCAGGGAGTTGTTTTTTAAGTCTTCATTCTCAATACCATACAAGCCACAATTTCAGATCTAAAAAGTCATGTGACAATGTGTTTAGATGGGTAAGTTCATATGTACTGCAGACTGAATTTCCTTATAGTAAGTAAAAGTGAAATGGTTGTATGGAAACCATTATAGTATACTAGAAAAATTACAGGCTTTGGGGCCAGGGAAAAATCAATTCAAATTCTGTTTTGAATTTGAAATTTTCCATATACTAGCTACTTAGCCTTGTCACCTTTGGCAGATGAAGAAAATAATGCCAACTTATAGCTTTATTGAGGGGGTTAAAAAAGTAATTCGTCTGAAGCACCTAGATCAATGCCACAGAATAGATGGAAAATAAATATTATATAACTTCCCTCTGCTTTCTTCACATTAGCAGATAAACTATTAAACATTCTTTTTCTAATCCAGAAATAATTTAAATGTATGGTGCATGAAGATTTTAATACACTCAGCCTTTAATGACTTCTTATTCTTTCATTAAATTGAAAATAGCAATCATATAAAACACTATGCTATTTTATTTTATTTTTATTTATTTATTTTTTTGCGGTATGCGGGCCTCTCACTGTTGTGGCCTCTCCCGTTGCAGAGCACAGGCTCTGGACGCACAGGCTCAGCGGTCATGGCTCACGGGCCCAGCCGCTCCACGGCATGTGGGATCTTCCTGGACCGGGGCACGAACCCGTGTCCCCTGCATCGGCAGGCGGATTCTCAACCACTGCGCCACCAGGGAAGCCCACACTATGCTATTTCAAAGTAAAGCAAACAAAATTGCAGATATAAAAAAAGAAACATTCTTCTGATGTACTGTGAATTAAGTTTTACGTAGGCAGCATTGAGTTTGGAGTCAGAAAACAACGTTTTTGAAAAACTCAAAGCTCATCGATTGGGGAAAAAAAATCAATGATAAGTTGTAGACATAGCTACTTCAGTTATCATTCATATTAGATAGGAAACCATGTGGAAGAAGTGGGGGCAAACACTACTTCAGTAACTCAGATCTTAGAATCAAAATGTGGTGATGGAAATGGCACCTATGAGAGTTAATGAAACACTAGGACACCTTTATTGTGCAAACACTCTAGAAAAGAAATGGAATTGAATATCACACTTGTGCCATCAAAATGTAATTCTCAAGGTAGTCAGCAAATCATATACCTGAATTTTGTTCTCAAATTTGGGGCATGAGAGCACGAATCAGAACACAAGATTCTCAGAAACAATTTTACACAGTCTTGATGAGCATATAGACTACTATCCTGAAAATAGGAGGTCTTGCCTGAATAATCTCAGTTGAATATATAGGCACATTCTTTAATCTCAACAACTAATACTGGCATAATAGGGTTGATACAGTTGATTTAAGACATATCCGCAAGACACCATGTATAAGTGACACTGCAGAAATACAAAGGATCATGAGAGATTACTACAAGCAACTATATGCCAGTAAAATGGACAACCTGGAAGAAATGAACAAATTCTTAGAAAAGCACAAACTTCCCAGATTGAACCAGGAAGAAATAGGAAATATAAGCAGACCAATCACAAGCACTGAAATTGAAACTGTGATTAAAAGTCTTCCAACAAACAAAAGCTCAGGACCTGATGGCTTCACAGGTGAATTCTATCAAACATACAGAGAAGAGCTAACACCTATCCTTCCTTCTCAAACTCTTATAAAATATAGCAGAGGGAGAAACACTCCCAAACTCATTCTACGAGGCCACAATCACCCTGATACCAAAACCAGACAAACATGTCACAATAAAGAAAACTACAGGCCAATATCAGTGATGAACATAGATGCAAAAATCCTCAACAAAATACTAGCAAACAGAATCCAACAGCACATTAAAAGGATCATACACCATGATCAAGTGGGGTCTACCCAAGGAATGCAAGGATTCTTCAATATACGCAAATCAATCAATGTGATACACCATATTAACAAATTGAAGGAGAAAAACCATATGATAATCTCAATAGATGCTGAAAAAGCTCTGACAAAATTCAACACCCGTTTATGATAAAAACCCTCCAGAAAGCAGGCATAGAGGGAACTTACCTCAACATAATAAAGGTCATATATGACAAACCGACAGCCAACATTGTTCTCAATTGTGAAAAACTGAAACCTTTTCCACTAAGATCAGGAACAAGGCAAGGTTGCCCACTCTCACCACTATTATTCAACATAGTTTCGGAAGTTTTAGTGACAGCAATCAGAGAAGAAAGAGAAATAAAAGGAATCCAAAACAGAAAAGAAGAAGAAAAACTGTCACTGTTTGCAGATGACATGATACTATACAAGAGAGTCCTAAAGATGCCACCAGAAAACTACTAGAGCTAATCAATGAATCTGGTGAAGTAGCAGGATACAAAATTAATGCACAGAAGTCTCTTACATTCCTATACACTAATGATGAAAAATCTGAAAGAGAAATTGAGGCAACACTCCCATTTACCACTGAAACAAAGAGAATAAAATACCTAGGAATAAAACTACTTAAGGAGACAAAAGGCCTGTATGCAGACAACTGTAGGACACAGATGAAAGAAATAAAAGATGATACAAACAGATGGAGAGGTATAGCATGTTCTTGGATTGGAGGAATCAACATTGTGAAAATGACTATACTACCCAAAGCAATCTACAGAGTCAATGCAATCCCTATCAAACTACTAATGGCATTTTTACAGAACTAGAACAAAAAATTTCACAATTTGTATGGAAACATAAAAGACCCGAAATAGCTAAAGCAATCTTGAGAACGAAAAATGGAGCTGGAGGAATCAGGCTCCCTGACTTCATACTATACTACAAGGCTACAGTAATCAAGACAGTATGGTACGGGCACAAAAACAGAAATATAGATCAATGGAACAGGATAGAAAGCCCAGAGATAAACTCACTCACATATGGTCACCTTATCTTTGATAAAGGAGGCAAGAACATACATTGGAGAAAAGACAGCCTCTCAATAAGTGGTGCTGGGAAAACTGGACAACTACATGTAAAAGAATGAAAGTAGAACACTCCCTAACACCATACACAAAAATAAACTCAAAATGGATTAGAGAGCTAAATGTAAGAGTGGACACTATAAAACTCTTAGTGGAAAACATAGGCAGAACACTGTCTGACATCAATCGCAGCAAGATCCCTTTTGACCCACCTCCTAGAGAAATGGAAATAAAAACAAAAATAAACAAATGGGACCTAATGAAACTTCAAAGCTTTTGCACAGCAAAGGAAACCATAAACAAGATGAAAAGACAACCCTCAGAATGATAGAAAATATTTGCAAATGAAGAAACTGACAATGGCTTAATCTCCAAAATATACAAGCAGCTCATGCAGCTCAATATCAAAACAACAAACAACCCAATCCAAAAATGGGCAGAAGGCCTAAATAGACATTTCACCAAAGAAGATATACAGATTGCCAACAAACACATGAAAGAATGCTCCACATCACTAATCATTAGAGAAATGCAAATCAAAACTACAATGAGGTATCACCTCACACTGGTCAGAATGGCCATCATCAAAAAGTCTACAAAAAATAAATGCTAGAGAGGGTGTGGAGAAAAGGGAACCCTCTTGCACTGTTGGTGGGAATGTAAATTGATTCAGCTTCTATAGAGAACAGTATGGCAGTTCGTTAAAAAACTAAAAATAGAATTACCATATGACCCAGCAATCCCACTACTGGGCATATACCCTGAGAAAACCATAATTCAAAAAGAGTCATGTACCACAATGTTCATTGCAGCACTATTTACAATAGCCAGGACATGGAAGCAATCTAAGTGTCCATCGACAGATGAATGGATAAAGAAGATGTGGTACGTATATACAGTGGAATATTACTCAGCCATAAAAAGAAACGAAATTGAGTTATTGGTAGTGAGGTGGATGGACCCAGAGTCAGTCATACAGAGTGAAGTAAGTCAGGAAGAGAAAAACAAATACTGTATGCTAACACATATATATGGAATCTACAAAAAAAAAAGAAAAAATTGTTTTGAAGAACCTAGTGGCAGGGCAGGAATAAAGATGCAGACATAGAGAATGGACTTGAGGACACGGGGAGGGGGAAGGGTAAGCTGGGAAGAAGTGAGAGAGTGGCATGGACATATATACACTACCAGATGTAAAATAGATAGCTAGTGGGAAGCAGCCACATAGCAAAGGGAGATCAGCTCAGTGGTTTGTGACCACCTAGAGGGGTGAGATAGAGAGGGTGGGAGGGGGATGTAAGAGGGAGGGGATTTGGGGATATATGTGTACATATAGTTGACTCACTTTGTTATACAGCAGAAACTAACACAATATTGTAAAGCAAATATACTCCAATAAAGATGTTAAAAAACAAAAGATACCATGTATAACATAGTTCTTACCAAAAAGTATTGACACAAGTGTTTGATATTTCACAAAATTTCTTATTTGTCTCTGTACAGATCAGAAAGAATGACAAGTCCATTTAGGATATTAACTGGAGTCTCTGCAGAATTTAAAATTTCATTGTTTTATTTTAACCAAAAAAATGTTCTCTGCCTAAAGATTATCACTTTCTTAGATGCCTTAACTTTTCCCTTGTTTCAGTCATCAACAGTGGGAACTGATTTCTTTTTTAAAAAATTAACATTTTTTCACAAATGTTAAAGCATATGGAAGAAAGAGTAAATGCACAAATTGTGATGCAAATAGTAGGTGATCTGGGGGTTAACTTTGTAGCCAAGGGCTGATATAGTGCATGAGATTTAAATATGAACTTTATCCCAGTTCTCAAGGAGGTAGAATCATAAATAATACACTTAGATTTGCTTTTGGTTTAATGACAATGCATTAATTAAATTCAATGAAATAATCATCAGCACATTTGCAAATTTAGAATTGAAGCATTTTTATCTGTGCTTGTCTAAATTCCCTAAGATACCAGTAAACCGTAAGCAGTTATTACACTTTGTTTTTCATATATATTTTTTATTTTGTAATTATTGTTTTCTCAAATTGTTTATGTCATGCCCAGTTTTAAATAGATAGCTCTACAGAATATAGGGAGATAGGATTTAACCCACGATATCCCACCAGTGTGTTAGTTCCTCTACTTCAAACGTGATTCTGAGCTGGTCGTGCCCTTTAAAGGTAAGCCTTTCTGCCAAGGCACTGTTGCCTCATTTCAGTGTCGTCTTGATTACTGGATGTATTGGGTATGTTCCTGCTGTATCACTACTTGCCTCAGTTTTATCCATTGCTCTTGTTAAACTGATTTCACCATACCTTGCTCCTAATAACTGGTTTATTTTTGTCTTAGAGTTGATTTTTTTTCTTTAACATTTGTATGTTTATTTCTCTTCCATTACCCTCTGTCCATCCTCACTAGTATTTCCTGGGGTTTCCTGGGTCTTTTTCTCATTGTTTTGAATGATAATGAATTATAAAATTGTTTACAATTGACTAGAAAGTAATTTCTCCATTTCGTTTATACTCTTTATGACAGTATGATGCCAGTTAAAACAATCGGGATATAATTTGCAGTTGGCCTTGTTGCCAGAATATTAAAATTGTAAAATACTGATAATTCAATATATAGCTGTGAAGATTTCTATAGCTGTCTATATGGCATAATTTCTTTTTATAGATTATAAAAATTATAGGGTATCTCTAGGGGGTACAATTAATTTCTTTCCATCTCTTCTTTACCACGGCAAAAGTATTTCTAAAAAGACCTATATTAATTTTAATAGGAAAATAGAATGTTTTAAATTAAAATAATTTGTAGATTTAAATTTTTAAAAGTGCCTAGAAATTAGGAAAAATAAAAATGGTGCTACATACCTAATATCTTGGAGGAATAATACTAAAATACTCAAAAGTATTTTCTTTGGAATCAGATAGTCTCCTTAGTCACTGATTCAATGAACTCAAGATTTCTTATAGCATTTCTTGTGGGATGAGGTTACTCACTTTCCTTATATTTGCTTTTGTTTTCTTATTTGCTGATTAATGTGTGTGTGTGTGTGTGAGTGTGTGAGAGAGAGAGAGGGAGGGAGGGAGGGAGAATGTTTTGTTTCAAAGTTTCAAATTCAAGGGACTTTTTTTTTGTTTTCATTTAATTGGCTATCCTGATGCTGGTTACTCTTTGGTGCTTAAAAAAAATGGACTCACCTTTTTGCGCTACCCAGAGAGGGGTCTTGGCAGTGTCTTGGTTTCTGTGATAACTTAAAGGGAAACTTTCATAATATCTGGAGCCCGTGATGTCCTGCAAATGAAGGAGGAGAATGTCCTTAAATCCCTTGCAGTGGAGATTTAGGTGGCACCAACCGTGACTTCCAAATGGAACAGTACATCTACAAAGGGAAACGTGATGGCATTTACATAATAAATCTGAGGAGAACCTGGAGAAACTTCTGCCAGCTCGTGCCGTGGTTGCCACTGAAGACCCAGCTGATGTCACGGCCATGTCTTTCAGGAATACTGGTCAGTGAGCTGGGCTGAAGTTTGCCGCTGCCACGGGATCTGCTCCCATTCCTGGCCGCTACTCTCCCGGAACCTTCAGTAACCAGATCCAAGCGGCTTTCCGAGAACCGAGACTTCTGGTGGTTACTGATCCCGGAGCTGACAACCAGCCTCTCACAGGGGCGTCTTGTCACCATTCTGTGTAATACTCTCTCTTCCGTGCTCTGTGGTCACTGCCACCAGTGCAACAGAAAAGGAGCCCACCCAGTTCGTCCGATGTTGTGAGGCTCGCCTGGGAGTTTCCACGCATGCGCCGTGGCACCGTCTCACGTGACCTCCCTCAGGCGGTCAGCCTGATCTCTGTTTCCGCAGAAAACCGGAAGAGATTGAAAAGGAAGAGTAGGCCGCCTCTGAAAGCCTGCGCCCAAGGAGGAATTTCAGGCTAGGCGGACTGCTCCAGCTTTCAAGTTTACTGCTCTCCAGCCCGAGGGTGCAGACGGGCCCGAAGGCCTGCTGGTCCCCTCTGTGCCTGTGCAGCAATTTCCTACTGAAGCCTGGTCTGCAGCTCTGACGGGTAGGAATTTCCATTGAGGGTCTTAAGCTGTTTTTCTGTAGACTCTTTAACAGAAAATGGAAATAAGGATTGATGGAAAAGAAACAGTTTATTACAAAAAACCCCCACAAAAACCACCATACAACCCGTCTAGCAATTATTGGTAGTCTAAATGATGTGCTACAGAAATCATTCTTCCCAAGACTCCCTGTTTATTGGGCCACTTACTAGGGATTGCTTTTTTTTTTTTTTTTTGCGGTACGCGGGCCTCTCACCGCCGCGGCCCCTCCCGCCGCAGAGCACAGGCTCCGGACGCGCAGGCTCAGCGGCCATGGCTCACGGGCCCAGCCGCTCCGCAGCATGTGGGATCCTCCCGGACCGGGGCACGAACCCGTATCCCTCGTATCGGCAGGCGGACTTCCAACCACTGCGCCACCAGGGAAGCCCAGTGATTGCTTTTTAGTTGTTAAGTCATCCAGATTAGAAAGGAATCTGACTCAACTTTTGAGTTTAGAATTTTAGAGCGTTTATGAATACTTGGAATATCGTGTGTGTTTCGCTTGCTTTGCTTGGTAGTTAGGTTTTGGCTCACCTGTCTCCCTTTCTGGAATGAAAACTGCTTTCAGTTTTTGCCTTATCCTTGAATCTAGAAGAACACCAAGTACAAGGTGCCTGGTTCAATAAGTAGGTTTTGGCTGACTGAGTTACTATTTTGATACTAGAAAATTGCTTTTGAAAATATACTTTGTTTTGAAACAAAGCTATGAGTTTATTATCTGGGCTTCAGAGTATAGAAAAGTAATAACTACTGCCAGAAAAAAAGATTCATCAAGGAATATAGATTAAGGCAGTGCTTTCTACTTATATGTGGAAGCATAGAAAATGTTTTCAGGATTTCAGAGAATATTTGACAAACTCTGTGAATAGTCTTAATTAAGCAAACCTAGGAATTCCTGTAGCCTTGTTTGCTCGTCTATAAAATTAAGGGATTGAATTAGATGATTTCCTGCTCTAAAATTCTGTGCTTATAGGACCAACTGCTCAATAATCTAAGCCTGGAATCACGTATCTCTGTCATAGTTCAAATTTTTTTTTTTTTTTTTTCGGTACGCAGGCCTCTCACTGTTGTGGTCTCTCCCGTTGCCGAGCACAGGCTCCGGACGCGCAGGCTCAGCGGCCATGGCTCACGGGCCCAGCCGCTCCGAGGCATGTGGGATCTTCCCGGACCGGGGCATGAACCCGTGTCCCCTGCATTGGCAGGCAGACTCTCAACCACTGCACCACCAGGGAAGCCCCATAGTTCAAATTTTTAATTTAGGTCTATGACTTAGGGCCCACTTTACATTTTGGGTCTTTAATTACCTCATGAAAAGGTCAGATTATTTATTTCACCTATCTATGAAATTCTGTAACATTTATACTACTTGAATTATAGTAATATTTATAGCTATGGAATTGTATTAGTTGCACTGTCTTGTGGTATTTCAGTTCTTGTGTGAAAAAGTTAGGGAGTTAAAGAAACATTTCTGCAGTGCACAGGGTTCTAATCCAATAGATATTGCAGTTTATGAGAGGGTGGTGTGAGATCACTTGTAATTCAGAAGCCCTAAGATGTTGGAAACCAAAGATCAGTACCCTTGAACCTGGTATTTCTGTGTCTCCTGTTCCAGATATTCTGGTTTTCTCATTTTGAGACCATTAACAAGAGCACTTGTATTGATTTTTGTTATATAAATTGCAGGGGTTAAGACGAGAATTTTTGCTCTGAAAGCCAGGAATTTAATCCAGTGTAAAACCTAATTGATGAACTATTTAGAAAAGAAGGTTGTAGACACTGGGTCTAATTTATTATAAACCATAGATCATTTATTTAATCTTGATTAAGTTATAGTAGAAGCCAAACTCACAAATTTTAATTAGAGAACTTTTGGGATTATGAGAAGCTGAGTCACAAATACTTTTGCAAATGCAAAGTTCTAGGTTATCATTGTTTAGACACACAAAAAAGGTTAGCAGGTATTTACTTCCCAGTTACAACAAATTCTTTCCCCTTAGTACTTAAAAAAATTTATACTTAAATCTTATTCTAAAATTGAGTTTCTGGTTATGTCTGTTCACCAGAATGGACAATGGGCCTTTGTTTAATATTCAGAGGTTTGCTTAGTAATGACTGTGGAATTATAAACTGGAGGATGTAAAAGTTTATCATTAGAGACAACATTTTTTGGAATGATTCTTATAGAAAATTGTTTACATACATTTTAATACCTGCCATTAAGGTTGTTTAATCACAAAAATTTGAGATAACTCACTAATTATTGTTTTGCTATCCTAACTCTAATAGTCTAGTATAGGTCTGTGCAGAGTCCTTAAAATTAGAAACATAAATAAAGGCTCTCTGTTTAAAAAAAAAAGTAGCTCTAGATTAAATTTAAAATACAATGCAGAATTCTGATTATCTGTAGCACTCAATTTTAAGAAACAGATTTTTGCATCAAAACAGAAAGTACAATGAATATGGAAACAAAAATTTGAAAGAAAAAGTTGAAAATTAAAAAAAAAATTTATTCTAAATACAGGGTTAAGACATTTTTGTATTGGTTACAGTCTACATAGTATTTTTGTCAGAGTTGGAATCATAGTATTTACTTGTGTTTCTTTAGAAATATTTCAAAATTTATTGGAATTAAACATTCATATTATTACATCTCATTTTACCAGTGTGAAACAATATTTTCATACCTTGCAACATTATAAGTAATTACTTATTTTTTTAATTAAAAAATTTATTTTTATTTTTGGCTGCGTTGGATCTTCATTGTTGTGCACGGGCTTTCTCCAGGTGTGGAGAGAGGGCTTCTCATTGTGGTGGCTTCTCTTGTTGCGGAGCTCTAGGCGCAGGCTCCCATACTTGCAGCACATGGGCTCAGTAGTGGCACGTAGGCTCTAGGGAGCATGGGCTTCAGTAGTTGTGGCGCACAGGCTCAGTAGTTGTGGCGCACGGGCTTAGTTGCTCCATGGCATATGGGATCTTCCCGGACCAGGTATCGAACCCGTGTCTTAACCACTGCACCACCAGGGAATTACACTTTTTTTTTTGTTTTTGCAGTACGCGGGCCTCTCACTGTTGTGGCCTCTCCCGTTGCGGAGCATAGGCTCCGGATGCGCAGGCTCAGCGGCCATGGCTCACGGGCCCAGCCGCTCCGCTGCATGTGGGATCTTCCCGGACCGGGGCATGGGCCCGTGTCCCCTGCATCGGCAGGCGGACTCTCAACCACTGCGCCACCAGGGAAGCCCCTCCACTTATTTTTTAATGGATGTCTGTCTATAGCATAATGCCAGAATACTAGGAAAATCAATACATTGATCAGAATACTGAAATCCACATATATGAGGTTTATGTAGGTCATTATTAATTGTTTAACTGATCTATCACTTAAGTTTACAAGTATCATATTTGTAATGCTTTCCTCAGGTCAACATGTCCTTAGGATCCCCCCAGATCTTCTGTGATACCTGTAAGGAGTAGAGGCGCTTTATGAAAAAAATGGAAAAATGGAAAATCACAGCTGTAACTTTTTCTCTTGCCCTTACTGGCTACAGCTGGCTCCCTTTCCTCAGAGGATTCCTCCAGGAATTCACCTTCAAATTTACACTCTCTTTTTCTTTCCTTGCTCCTCCTCTTAAATCTTTTTGTCTCACTTGTGTTCTTCTTATCTGTTTAACTCCTTTAGATTGCCTTTGGGTATTAGATTCTCTTCCTGGCTTTGATTTCTTCCTAGGATGCTGCTTCTCAGATGAATCCTTTGGTAACTGCACAAATGCTCTATGGCTATCAGGTGACAGCTAAATTGGCCCCAGGTTCCCTGGACACTTCACCCCTGTTGGTGGCATCCACTTTTCTGGGAGGAAGCACCTAGCATTACTAAGAATTATGCTTCCTGCCAATGATAAATTTGACCTGAGTAAAGTTCAGTAGAAAGAGAGCACATAGACATTAAGCATAAGTTATAAATAAATGGTGAATTTTGTGTATTTTTTGTCCTTAAATAGATGTAATAGTAAAAAAAGACAAAGTTGGTATTTTTCATTAATAGTGATATATTAAGCCATTCTTGATATAACTTGTATTATTATCTCCATTTCATAATCAGCTGAAACAATCAAGTTTACTCAAAGAAGCAGAACCATACAAGTGATATAATATATACAATAAGAGATTTATTTTAAGAATTTGACCTTATGCCCTTGTGGGAACTGGTTAAACAGTCTTTATAAAGCTCTTGTTTTGTGTCTGGTATCAGAGTCTAAAGCCAGCAGGGCAGGCAGTCAGGGAGGGAAGGTGATGTTAAGTAGAGCAGAGGATGAACTGAGACCTCCTCTTTCTCTATCTCTAGGACCTCACTTTTCCTGATGAGAATATCTTCCAGGAGAACATGGTGTCCTTCAGCACAGGGCTAACCAAGCACTTGGCCCAATAAGGATTCTGCAAGAGCCACAGGAGCCATAGAAGCTGCAGGCCAGCTGGTGTCCCACACCACCCTGGTGATCCAGCAGGTAAGGGAGGGTGACAGTATGTGTAAACTGTATTGGTGGTAGGTATTCTGAACTGATCTTTCAAGCATAAAAAGATTGTAGCTGCTGCTTTTCATCTGCCTACCAGCTCTTGCACAAATGATCCTTGTGGCTGCGTTAACTCACGACTATACAAGGAGGTGCTGGGAAACATAACTCCAGGTTAGCTAAGTTGACAGTACAGATCCAACTGCATACACAGTTGCTGTATACATCTACATGGCCACAAACTGTGTATGAAAGTTTTCATTGTGCTCCCTATTCCCACTGATATTTGGTATTATCCAACTTTGATATTTACATTTTTGCTATTCTGTTCAGTGTAAAATTATATCTCATTTTGGTTTTAACTTACATTTCTCTAATTAGTGATAGGTTGAACATATCTGTATATGCTTACTGACAATTTGTATTTCCTTTTTTGTGAAAATGCTCATTCATGTCTCTTGCCCCATCTTTCTATTGGGTGGTCTTCTGTTTATTGATTTGATGGAGAACTTCATATTTTCTTACTATTAATTATTTGTTGATATTTAATTTGCAAGTATCTTTCCCCGATTTGTGATTTTTGTTTTCACTTTTAAAAGGTGTCCTTTAATGAACAAATTTCTTTTTTAAATTTCACAGTGGTGAATTTTTAAGCATCGTTAATATAATTATTTTTGTATGTTTATGAAATCCTTCCCTATGCCAAGCCCATGAAAACATTCCAAAAATTTCACACATTTCTTGTATACTTTTCCATTCTACTGTGTGCTGTGAGATAGAGTTCAAGTACCATCATCATTGTCCCATGTAGATAGCCAGCTGTCTCAGCATTAATTATTGAAAACTTCTTCCTTTCTCTATAATCTGCAACGTGTTATATATCAAGTTTCCATATAAGTTCAGGGGTTCTATACAATTACTATAGCTATGTAGTAAACCTTCATAACAATTCTTAATGGAGTATGTTGGTAATTATTGACCATGGGGTCTCCCAAATAAATTTTCAAATCATAATTTCAAATAACTAAAGAATTGTATTGGAATTTTTTATTGGAATTGCATTAAAAGTGTAGGTCAATTTGGGTTGAACTAACATATTTATTACAGTTTCTTATCTTCACACAGACTCCCTCTTCAGTTATTATAATGTGTTTTAGTATATTATGCAAAATTTCATCACTTTTAGGCAGGAAGTTCTTGTCCAACTTTCTTAGGATTGTTTCTAGGTAGCAAAGAGACTATTTTTTGTTAAAGAAGACTGCATCTAATAATGAAAAATCTTTAATATCTAATAATGAAAAATCTAATCTTTATTTTCAATTATTCTATCCTTTATTTCTTTTTCTGGCCTTTTACTGTCTACGGTCTTTGGTAAAATCTTATAAATTTTTAATTTTATTGTGGTAAAAACATAACAAAATTACCATTTTAGCCATATTAAGTGAACAGTAGTGTTAACTAATATATGTACGTTGTTGTGCAACAGATTTCTATAAATTTTTCATCTTGAGAAACTGAAACTTTTTATCTTTTGAACAGCAACTTGTCTTTTCTCCCTTCCCCCATAGCTCCTGGCAAATACCATTCTACTATCCATTTCTAAGAGTTTGACCATTTCACATACCTCAGTATAAACGGAATCATGCAATATTTGTTTTATTGTGGTTAGCGTATTTAACTTAGCATAATGTCTTCAAGTTTCTTCCATGTTGTAGTATATGACAGATCTCCTTTTCCTTTAAGGATGAATAATACTTTATTGTACACGTATACCACATTTTATTTATCCATTCATCTGTCAGCAGACCCTTGGGTTGCTTCCACCTTTTGGCTATTGTGAATAAGGCTGCAGTGAACACATATATGCAAATATCTCTTTGAGATCCTGTTTTCAATTCTTTTAGATATATACTCAAAAAAGGAATTGCTGAGTCATGTAGTAATTCTATCTTTAATTTTTTGAGGAAACTCCATACTGTTTTCCATAGCAGTTGCATCGTTTTATGTACTCCCAACAGTGGTTCCAAATTCTCCACTGCATTGCCAGTGCTTGTTATTTTCTGTTTTTTTTGACAGTGGTCATCCTAAAGGGTGTGAGGTGATATCTGATTGTGATTTTGACTTGCATTTCTCTGGTAATTAGTGATATTGAACATTTTTTCATGTGCTTGATGGCCATTTATATATCTTCTTTGGAGTAATGTGTGTTCAAGTTCTTTACCTAATTTTTACTTAGGTTATTTGAGTTTCTTGGTTGTTGTTGTTCAGTTATAGGAGTTCTTTATATATTCTAGATATAAAACCCCTTACCAGATATGTGGTTTGCAAATATTTTCTTCCATTCCATAGGTTTCTTTTTTTACTCTGTTGTTTCCTTTGCTGTGTACAGTTCTTAAGTTTGATGTAGTTCTACTTACCTATTTTGTGTTTGTTGCCTGTGTTTTTGGTTTTATACAAGAAATTATTGACAAATCCAGTGTCACACAGATTTTCCTCTATATTTTCTTCTAGAAGTTTGATAGTTTCAGGTCTCATGTTTAGGTCTTTGATTTGTTTTGAGTTAATTTTTGTATATGGTATAAGATAAGAGTTCAAAATCATTCCTTTGCAAGTGTATATACAGTTTTCTCAGCACCATTTGTTGAAAAGACTATCCATTTTCTATATGTAGACTAGACACCCTTGGCAAAGATGATTTGACCATATATGTGCAGGTTTCTTTCTAGGATCTCTTTTCTATTCCATTCATATGTATGTCTGTTTTTATGCCAGTGCCATACTGTTTTGATTACTTTAGGTGTACAATGTTTTGAAATCAGGAAGTGTGACACAACCACTTTGTTATTCTTTTTGAAGATTGTTTTGGCTACTTGGGGTTCTTTTTGATTCCAGATGAATTTTAGATTTTATTATTTCTATTTCTGCAAAAAATGTCATTGGGTTTTGATAGGTATTACATTGAATCTGTAGATTATTTTGGATAGTATGGGTATTTTAACAGTATTAAGTCTTCCAGTCCGTGAACACAAAATATCTTTCCATTTATTTGTGTCAGTGTTTCAGCATTGTTTTGTAGTTTTCAGTGTATAAGTCTTTCATTTCCTTGGTTAAGTTTATTCCTAAGTATTTTATTATTTTTGGTGCTATTGTAAAAGAAATTATTTTCTTAATATCCTTATTAAATTGCTCATTGTTAGTTTGTGGAAATGCAACTGCTTTTTGTTCATTGAGTTTTATCAATTTTATTGCTCTTCTCATAGAGTCAACTCTGACTTCAGATATTTTGTCTAATTTGGTGTTTTTCCCCTCATAATTTCTGCTCTTTTCTTTATCATTGTTTTCTTCTTTCATTTAAAAGTTTTTGTTCTTAACTTTTTGTGATTTATTTTCAAATGATCAATGTTAGCTGTATTACACTGGTTTTGATATGTCATATTGTTGTTACTCAGTACAAAATACTTTCTATTCTTTGAAATTTTTTTTTTTGAACCATGGATTATTTACACATACATCATTTATTTTCCAAGTATTTGAGTGTATTCTAGGTATTTTTTGTTATGATTTCCAGCTTATTCCTTTGTTGTCATAGAACATACTCTATGTAAATTCAACTTGTTGAAATTTTTTTGAGACATGCTTTATGACTCAGACTATAAGGATGATTCCCAATGCACTTATACAAGTTTCTATTTGTGTGTAATATCTATGCACACTATTTAAAATTAAAGTGTTTTTTTGGCTCCTTTTGTGTCTTTTTCAACTTAATTTATCACCATTTGAAAGTCTTGATAAATTCTTTCATCACAGGAAGTCTCAATTTTCTGTTTATACATTAGTATTTCATAAAATATTCTTCATTATTTTAAAAGATCTATTAAGAAAACAAATATACAGTAACCCATATCTCTTTATTTCCTCATGATAGTGATACAAATTAAAATCCCTATTACAAATTCATATTCAGTGCTACAATTAGAGAAAATATATAGCATATTAATTAAAATTCTGTTTTACAGTGGAAACTAGATGTATTGAAGGGCCTTGATTGCAGCATTTTAATTTATTTAGCTATTAAAAATCTATTGCATTTCACAATCTTGTTAACAGTTTCTGACAAGAAGATAATTAAATGGACATGGTGTAAAAAAAGTTTTGTATTATTTCACTGAGTGATTCACCAAAATAACCCGCAAAAAAAGAATGAGGTATTGTTATTTCAAATTCCTCAAGGTAAAAATATAAAACAAGATTACTCCTTTAAAATTTAAGGCATGCAGTCATATAAAAAAAAGTCAGTGAGTTACAAAAGTGTACAATATGGTTGAACTCAATTTGTTTCATCATATATTCAGATGAAGTTTTAGGATTACTATGTTAAGTAGGTAAATGTTAATATAACCTGCAGTTCATATAACTAACTGAATGTTATATTCACATTTACCTACTTAATAGTGTAATCCTAAAAATTAGGTAATGCTGTCTTCATTTTGACAATGGGAGAAATAATATTAAAATGTTTAAGTAGTTTTCCCAAGGTTATATACTATCAAGTTAGACGTAAGAAGAATAAGTATTGAAGTTAATGGAAAAATCCCCATTTTATTTGGAGTCTGTGCTCTGCCTGAAGGGGAAGGATCTCTAATATCACATGAGTGAGTTTCTGCTAACCAGTCAGGACTTGACCTTCTATTGGTGTAGACAGAGTATTGGAATTAATTTAACAAATAATTTTGAAGTTCTAGCTTCTCTGTAACAGTGTGCTGTGTGTTGGAAATACTCAGTAGCTGAGAGGGACAAAAGCCTGCCTGATACTCAGAGATCTGGAGCAATCAGCACCCAATTTTGGTGTTGCCAAGAATTAGTTTTATAATGAGAAATAAAATAACACATCTTCATGTTAACATTTCCTTTTCAAGAACATCTTGGTAATTTTTCGGTCATTATAAAGATTGTAATATTCTATAATTTATTTTGATCATGAAAACAAGAGAACATGAAGATATGCAGGTCAAAGGAAAGGAATATGAACAAATAATTCATCTAATCTTAATAGTTCTAGGCTCACATTTTGTCCTCCAAATTACCATAGTACTGAGTATGTGTTTTGCTGTCTGTTTTTTCTATTTTCCATTATATTTTGAATATATATAAAATTATTAAATGCTTCTTGTGAAACATTTAAAATATCCACAAGTGTAAAGAAGAAAAGAACCATTAATTACAGTGTTACCACCCCAAGTTTAGCACTTTTAACATTTGTTGTATTTTTTCAGTAAAATACATTTATAATTATAGTATTTGAAATTTGTTGAATATAAAATTCTTTTTAAAATAATCATAATCATAATCATAATCATTTGGTCACTCATTTCCTTAATTAAGGTTGGTAAAATTTACAAAGTTAAAAGCTGTTTGTCTATATATCTTGATCCGTAGTTCTGATTTCTTAAATGATAGATTTGTTGAACTGGAACATGTTCAGGTGAATGAATCTAAGAGTTTTCAGTGGGTAGAGTACGCACTGTCTTATGGCTTTTCAGAATATTCGTAGATTCCCAAAATCAGGGTCTTGAGAGATTTGTAGCCCTGTATTCTGCTAATATTGGGTCGTAAAATTTTTTACAAATATCAAAATATTTTAGGCAAAATGATATCTTTTTCTTATACTAAATTTCATTTATCTGTTTGTAGTCTAAGTCTTTTCCCATATCTTAAGTAACTATTAAAATTCTTTGCTAGGATGATTGTTTAACTGTCATTTTCAGCTCAAGGGCTTTAAAGGAAGATTCTTATTTATTTATTTATTTATGTAGGTTGTGTTGGATCTTCGTTGCTGTGTGTGGGCTTTCTCTAATTACGCCGAGTGGGGGCTACTCTTCATTGTCGTGTGCCAGTTTCTCATTACAGTGGCTTCTCTTGTTGTGTAGCACGGGCTCTAGGACACATGGGCTTCAGTGGTTCTGGCTCATGGGCTATAGAGTACAGGCTCAGTAGTTGTGGCGCATGGGCTTAGTTACTCCATGGCACGTGGGATCTTCCTGGACCAGGACTTGAACCCATGTTCCCTGTATTGGCAGGTGGATTCTTAACCACTGCACCACCAGGGAAGTCCTAAAGGAAGATTCTTACACAATGTAAATGTCTGGCTGTGGGGCTGGCCAGTGCAAGTGAAAGGAATAGAGGGAACCTGATGCCCACTGGGAAGTTTTGTAGTCAGGTAGACAAGATGGTAGACCATGAACTCCACGTAGGTTCCAATTCTGGCTCTATCTCCTACCAGATATGTGATCCTGACTCTCTGTACATCAGTTTCCTCATGGGATATTCCAGTTATGGTACCTTTTCAGCTCCAAAATTTCTATTTGATTCCTTTTTGTATTTTCTATCTATTCACATTGCCTTTTTTTTTTTTGAGACATTGCTCTCCTGGTCCTTTAGCTCTTTGTTCATGGTATCCTCTGGCCCTTTGAGCACCCTCAAAGGTCATTAGGAGATAATTACAAGATTGTTTTGAGGGAAAAAATGAGAATACACATTAAGCACTTAGAATACTACTTGGTCTGACCATAATAAATCCTTGACAAATATCAGCTTGTTGTTATGGAAGACCAGCAATGATCCAGTCTTGGCTTTGGTAATATAAAAACTTTCACCCTAATCTCTGAGGAATGTTCTTCCTAAAATTCCTGACTGACAATTCAGCCACCACTGCTATGAGTTGAGGTGACTCTTAATGGGATGCCTGGTTTTATGTTTATCCTTCACTGATCCATATATGATGAATCAACAGTAAATAAAACCTGTCATAGAAATAACGAAAAACTGTTCTCATGTTGGTGAAGCAAGAGTAGTCTTTTTACAATGCTGTGGTAAAGGCAGTTGCTACTGGTGCAAAATGAAAGAGGTGGATCCAAAGAAAGCCTGGAATCACTCAAAGAAAGTGTCATAAGTCATTAGAGAAGAGCATCCTTATTCAGTAAATTCTCTAGGATACCTGTTAACCAAGTGACAAAAAAACTGCTCAGAGCAATTTAAATTCTCACCTTGACATTATAAACTTATTTAAATTTTATAAAGGTCGAAGGATTATATTTTTAAGTCTTCGCAAAAATTAAGAAGAAGATTAAAGCAAATTTTTATTAAAACTTTCAAGTAAGGAATATTTTTTACCATCTGAAGTTATTATAAAAAATTAAATACCTGTCTTTCAAGCAGTCTACATTGAGAAACATAAAAAGTTTAACACTGAAAGACAATTGTCAAAGATGTAACATGTAATTAATGTCATTATTATATGTAAAATCTCAGAAATAAATAAAACGTTTCTTTATGATCAGTCATTTCTCAAAGAGAGCACACTCTAAAAGGAGAAACAAAAAGAAAAGGAGATGGATCAGCTTCTTGATGTAGGGGTCTGTACATAGTCTAAGTTAAGCTTCATAAAAACTATCTGAACTAGGAATACATGTCCATCTAATTGGTAAAGAGACTGAAACTAAGGGAGATTCAGTAACTTGCCCAAATCTACAGTTTGGTAACAGTAGTGAAGACATAGCCCTCCCCTGTTCACATTTGTCAAATTCAGTCTCACTTAGAATCTTATTACACAAAATAAAATAGTAGTGTGATTCTTTTTGTTTAGTAAAGAGTGAAAATTTGAAAGTACCAAGTCTTGTACAGGCATTATCATAATATCACTTATAAACTGAAAACAGGAAGATGAAAACATGAAAAATTCTTTGATATAAGTATTAAGTTAAAGATAAGATATAAAATAGAATTCATCCTGTAATGTCATCTAGCTTTGGAAAGAATAATAAATGAAAAAGATTATAAAATAAATCATGTGCAGATGGTGGTTTTTGGTTCTCTATTTTACCATTTTTTTCTATTATGCATTTGGTTTTTCTATAGAGAAACTATAAGAATCAATTTAAAAAGGAAAATAAAAGCATGGTGTGAATATGCTAGTTAAAAAAAATCTGTATTAATTTCTTTCCATCTCTTCTTTACCACAGCAACATGCTCTCTTTTCTAACTTGAAATGTATCAAAGGCCACCCGGGTTATTTTCATATTCTCTGCCAGCTGGCACAACGGGAACATAGATTCATATTTACACAGGGGAATTGGGGGCGAGGGGTGACAGGCATTGCTTTTCACCAGAGGCAGGTTGCTGCTGCAACTGCTCATGATTGTTAAAATTACTTCAACTGTGTAAAGTTTGACAATTCAGAGTCTTATGATACATGCATGATTTGAATTTCATCCGGATTTACCAGCCAGTGAGTATAAATGATATAATATTAGCAAGAATATTCTCAATTTTACTGACTTACACCTATACTAAGTGAAAACTTGACCATTCAACCTGTAGTCTTCAAAGGATTCTGAGCATCTCCAAGATGTGCCCCAGTGACATGTGTGTGGCCCAATTGAAGAACTCTTGGAAAATATACGGGAATACAATGTTAACCTATATTTTAATACAAAATATCAATGGATTACCCTTTATTGTGTCATAAATATGATTACCTCATCTTTTCCATCCCTCACTAGTTAGATCAGATAGCAAGAATGGAAAATAGAATTATGAATTCTTCCTAGACAATTCTATAATTCATAATTATCCTCTTTTTTTTTGCGGTACGCGGGCCTCTCACTGTTGTGGCCTCTCCCGTTGTGGAGCACAGGCTCCAGATGCGCAGGCTCAGCGGCCATGGCTCACGGGCCCAGCCTCGCTGTGGCATGTGGCATCTTCCCGGACCGGGGTACGAACCCGTGTCCCCTGCATCGGCAGGCGGACTCTCAACCACTGTGCCACCAGGGAAGCCCTATCCTCTCTATTTTTGATAGCTAATTTTTCTAGGAGGAATTTGTCATTTTTAAAGGCTGTTTTCATCTATGATGTTATGTTGTCATATTACCAGTTGTCATCTTTTATGAATGTTGTTTGGTGACAATAATATATTTGTTTTCAACAATAAATAAGTTTTTCTAAATTCATACTTGATCACTGAAATTTGATTATCTAAGTTTAGAACAAAAAAATGAAATTTGCAGCTAAAAGAAGTCCAAAGGTTGAAATAAATAAAAACTTGAAATAGCTTACTGCAAGAAATAACTAGATTATAATCAATACTACCTATTGAATATGTGAAATAAGTAACAATTCAAAAAAGAACTATTATTTTAAAGAAAAGACAAAAATATGCCTTAATGCTTTTTAAAATGTTGACATAAAAATTATAATTTATCCACCAAAAATGTGACTACTTATAGGTAGTTCTTGATACTACTATCATTTTTCTTGAAGTAGAAATATTCAGTCACACAAGAATAGGAACCATTTTAGCATCTGTTCACCGGGGTTTTTAATATGAGAGACTATCCTAGGGACAATAAGCAATGTATTTATGGAATAGTAAAAGAGAAAAAGTAATCATCTGATTTTTCACTGTTTCTTGGGTACCAGCTAATTTTTTAATGGGAAATATGGGCATTTTGATCAATGATAATAATAGTAATAACTATATTCAAGATATATGATAGGCTTTTTAAAAAAGATATAGGACTTCTAATTTTCCCATAAATACTATGAATAAGAAAACTGAAGCTTAGGCAGGACAAAATCAAATTTTTGACTAAGGTAAAAAAGCAAATACTGTGTTTCATCCAATCTAAGGTGCGTTAATTGGAAGATGTACCATTATCTTACCCACTACTGAAAATGATGCTGTTAATTTTGCTGTGACACAATACTTTCTTGGAATTGTACACTTACTGAAGGATCTCTTTTAGCCTTAGTTTGACATATAAATGTTCATATATTTATGTTTTACATATATGAAAGTAAAATAGTAAGTCTGACTTCTGAATTAATTTTTTTAATGCAGAATAAACTATGTCCATGGTTATGCACACATTATGCTCTTCTGTAGCTCTGCAATACTTCGTAACACCAGAAAGTTAAACAGCATTTAAGGAATCCATAAAGGAAATCAAAGCATTTTGTACTGTACTCTAAAGCTGGCTTTGCAAGAACTGTTTTTCTCTATGACTGTTACAAAACATATCAAGTCACCACTGATCCTACCTCTTCCTCACAATCATTTCTCCTAGAGTTAAAACGTATTCTACTATTTTATCCACGTTTGCCTTGCAAGCCACAAGTTCTACCACTTTTGACTCGGAAACTTTTGATGCTTTTGCTCATATGCAAGCAGTGACAACTACATTAAGACTGATAGACAGCAACTGTTGATTGTTTCCTGTAAAATGTGAAAGAAATCTGCATTGTAGAATATATGGACAGTAAGGGTTAGACCCACAATTTAAACTCAGATCCATATAATTCTGAAGCCTATTATCTTTTTCTTCCAACATATTGGCTCTTTAAAAATGGCTGTCTACATAATTAAAGGTTGCTAGATTTTAATGTAGGGCTCTTTTAGATATTTAGCTGTTTTTCCCCCTGTGACAGTAAACTACTAAAAATTTGGTTTTCTCATATCTTGAAAAGAGTCTAAAGAACATATTCTTTCTCAAGACAAATTTTAGGTTATTTTTGTAGCTTATATTTAGGAGACTATAAAGGTGTTCTGAACTCAGTACTGTATTATCTCCAAAAGTAACTTTGCAGATTTCTGGCAAGATATAGGATTCAATAAAAACAAACAAACAAACATACAAAACTACTCTTTGTAAGAAAATCAGTTCAGAATATTAAAGCTATTTGTCTTTAGGATCTTTTCTAAAATTGAGTTTCAAATAAAAAATGTTTCACTCTTGTTACTTTATATTTTGTCCTTAATTTTAATAGATTGCTCTTATAAAAAAGTTCTAGACTTAAAATAATAAAATTATTGATACATTGCAATAAATTAATCCTTGTAGTAATTGGTATGTATATGGTTGTCTTCTGTAAAAAAAATAGCCTGAAGTTCCTGTGTTGTCTTGGAATACAGTTCAGATAATAGGAGAAAAATGTGGATTTTTTAAAGTGAAATATTTCATTTAAACAGGCAAAAGTATGAGTGATTAAAATTTTTAAAAAGAATCATGGTGGGAGAAATACCAATGTAACTATACCAATAATTCAGGTCTCAAAGGCTTTTTGATTCAATAAATAAGTAGATCCATTCTCCATTTTTTATGAATGTTCTAGAGTGAAATTCAAGGACATTGGAAGGGAGTACATATATTCCAGATGATTAATACATTAAAAATATCTAAAAGGGCTTATACCTGTTACTGAATTAGGTCTATAGTTCTATTTTTTAAAGAATAAAAATGTGACAGTTTTTATTAGTTAAGGGTTTTTGGTTGTAGCAACTGAAATCCACTCTGGTTAACTTAAGTGGAAATATATTCCATATGCAATAGTGGGGAAAAGAAAGGCAAAGGGAAATATGAGGTATATACGTAAATAAGAGGGAGGAAGGATGGTCAGAAATAAACTCATACCATAAGTTTTTAAAAAATCTTTTGTTGTAGGCTCTCTCTTCTGATTAGCAGAACTATTAGATAAATTCAAACAAGATTAAGTTTAGTCTGAACCTGCAGTAAAAGGAGTTTCTTAAGATTATTTTTAGTCTTCCATTGAGATAAAAAAGCTCAGTGGCTCAAATCTCTCTGCTTCCCCTGCTTCTCTCCTGATATTCCAGTGTGTGAGGAAAGAAGGGGTATGGATGCTTCTGGCTTGGGAAGCGAGGTAAGGGGCAGCACTCCTGGACTCCTGCTGGCAAGGAGCACACAAGGTAGTTTCCGTGACTCGAGTGAAATTTCTTGTTCTGGATATTCCTGGTCCTAAAGCTTGTAACTAGTGATCATGCTTCTTTTGGTCCATTACTAGCCTTACAGTGAAACTACCGTGGCTTCATCTTGGCTCCAACTGACTGCGGACACTGGGGTCCGCATATCTTCTATTCTATCCTCACCTGGTGGCCCAGCTCCAGCATCTGCTAAGGAGCTACCTCACGTTGTTCTGACAGAGCCCATGGCTGGCCCACTGGCTCGATAAACAGCTTGCTGCCTTCTCACAGGGCACTGAACACAGCCCAGGGAAGCTAAACTCCAGTGCCTGACTTACTGCCCGTGACCATGCTGGCTTACCTAATTTATTTGATGTAGGCATGCTCCTTGTTTGAAACACAGTAAGGTTTGTCCTTGCTGCTCTCATCGGTTTATCTAATGTACTCCCCTGCTGTGTGAGCCCAGGCCCAAAGAAGAGAAATAGGGAGATAAGTGTATAGATAGCCCTTTGATTTGATATCATGTTACTGTAATCACCTTTGTCTGAAAAGAGCATGTTTTCTCTACCTCATATTAACATCTTCTTTCCACTCCCAATAGCTGTCTAAGCCTTAATGGAAAATAGAGATACTATAGTTAAGCAGTGGGAGAACCAATGAGCTGTATCTCCAAACTCCATTATGATAGAATTTGGAAGTATTTTTTCATACCAATAACTTGGCTTATAGAGCTATGTAATCCTATTTTTTGTGAATGACTGAATCAGAATTTGAAGTTTTCTTTATCTTGGCATACCAAATTCCATTTTCTTGTGCCTGTGGTTACCTAGGATTATGTAACCATAACACTGGTTACAAAGAAACCACATTACAAAAATTCAAATCTCCTTGAATGGATGATTAAATGTTACGCTCTGCACATTACCCATTTACTCTGGCAGAGCATTGAGCTGAATATAGTTCTTTTCCTTATGAAGTGTTCTGAACTTTAGATAGTCCTGCCTTTAGAGAGTTGCAAAAGTAGTTATAAACCTCCGCTCTGGGCATGGTGGGACAAGCAGGTAACATCTAGGGTCTCTCATTATACTTCTTAGACCCAATGTTAGAGCAGTAATCCTATTTTCCCTGTAAGTATGAGTAAATCACTTCTAACACCAAAAGATCTTTTCCTGAATATTTACCTCATTGCAATCTCAGTTTCCAGTCTAGTGGAAGCGTCATTGTGTCCCTTGCTGAAAATTGTCCTCTTGAATACCCAGATATCTAAGCAATATGATCCAGGATCATGGGGACTGGAACACATATAGGATGCTTATACCACAACCAGGACCTACTATTGCTTTATTTTTTTAGATCACACTACAACTCTTTTCTGGCCATCTTGGTATCTGGGTAGAAGCAGCAGACCCAAATTGGTATTAAGTTGCTTTTAAACTTTAAAGAATTTACTAAATATGTTACTTCTTCCTTAGAGTACAAGGTGGAAAAAAGTTTTCCTCACTTTGAGGTAAATATCCTGAGGATATTGATTCTCAGTTGTAACTTGATTGATAAGGCAGATTCTTCTATTTTCAGAGAATGTATTTCCCACCCTTGGCATGCGTATGTCTTATCAAGGCCTTTAGGGTGATTTCTACTTCCTTTTCTCCAGATTCTGTACGGAAGTTGCTATCAGTAGAGTGCATCAACAGCATACCTTGTGGGATGATGATAATTAAAGTCCCTGCAGATTATAACACAGAACCTAAGTGCTGATGACACCCTGCAGTCAGATGTTAATTGTGTATAGTTGTTTCTACCAATTAAAGTCAACTGCTTCTCATGGTCTCTGTTTTTTGAAAAGGACAAAAATGCATGTGCCAAATTCACAGCTTCATCTTTCAGTTGCAAGGGCTGTGTTAATATCTTGCAAGAAGCGTAAAACCTCTAAAACGTTTGCACTTAAAGTTCACCTGACTCAAATTATAATAATTTACTGCTAATTTCCTAAACCCATGGGCTCCTTAGCATGGGCTAAACTGTTGGAATTAAATGGAGATGTACTGGAATGATAGCCATGGAATATTTCAAGACTTTGATGTGGCTCTTATCTGTGTATTTTCTGTAGAAATGCTGGTTAGCTTTTTGCATTTACTCCTTCTTTCCATGTTTTATGTTTTTGATGTCATATTTGACATCTTTTTATTTTGTGTATCCCTTAACTAATGATTGCGGTTATAGTTAATTTTACTACTTCTGTTTTAACTTTACTACTGGCTTTATAAGTGATAATCTACTACCTTACGACATATTTGCCTTTTCCAGTAAGATTTTTACTTTCTTATGTTTTCTTGTTACTAATTAATGCCCTTTCTTTTTAGCTTAAAGACGACCCTTTAACATTTCTTGTAAAACCAGTTTACTGGTGAAGAACTCTTTAGCACTTCCTTGTCTGGAAAAATCTCCATCTCTTCTTCAGTTTTGAATGACAATCTTACTGGGTAGAAATATTCTGGGTTGGAAGTTTTTTCTTCTCAGCACTTTGAATATATCATGCCTTTCCCTTCTGGACTGCAAAGTTTCTTCTCAAAAATCAGCTATTAGTCTTATAGGGGTTCCCTTGTTCATCAAAAGTTGTTTTTCTCTTGCTGCTTTTTTTTTTTTTTTTTTTTGCAGTATGCGGTACACGGGCCTCTCACTGTTGTGGCCTCTCCCGTTGCGGGGCACAGGCTCCGGACGCGCAGGCTCAGCGGCCATGGCTCACAGGCCCAGCCGCTCCGCGGCATGTGGGATCTTCCTGGACCGGGGCACAAACCTGTGTCCCCTGCATCGGCAGGCAGACTCTCAACCACTGCGCCACCAGGGAAGCCCCTCTCTTGCTGCTTTTAAGACTCTCTTTTTATCTTTAAATTTTGACATTTTAATTAAAATGTATCTTGTGATGGATCTCTTTGGGTTCATCTTGTTTGGGATTCTCTGTGCTCCCTGGACCTCAATATCTGCTTCCTTCTCTGGGTTAGGGAAATTTTTAGCCATTATTTTTTTTCAAATAAGATTTGCACCCCCTTTCTGTCTCTCTTCTCCTCTGTGACCCCTATAATGGGAATGTTATCCTTCTTGATGTTGTCCTGAAGGTCCCTTAGGGTATCTTCTCTTTTTAAAATTCTTTCTTGTTTTTGCTGTTCTTTTTGGGTGAGTTCCACCGCCCTGTCTTCCAGGTCACTAATCCACTCTGCTGCTTCATCTTGTCTGCTGTTGAGCTCCTCTAGTGTATTTTTTTAGTTCAGTTATTGTATTCTTCAGATATGTGACTTCTGTTTGGTACTTTCTTATATTTTCTATCTCTTTGTTGAAGATCTCACTGTGGTTATCCATTCTTCTTTCAAGTTTAGTGAGCACCTTATGACCATTACTTTGAATTCTTTATCAGTTAAATTTCTTATCTTCATTTTATTAAGGTTTTCTGTTTTTGTTGTTGCTGTTGTTCTTTTATTTGGAACACATTCCTCTGTTTTCTCATTTTGCTTGTGTTTGTCTTTATGTATTAGGTGAAACACCTCCTCTCCTAGTCTTGGCCTTGTGCAGGCAATGAAGCTTATTGTTTAACTTTGCCCTAGCTCTTGGTTGTCTCTCAAACCTTTGTGATTGTCTAAGCAGCCTGATTGATTGTTGGTAGGTCCCCAAATGAGATTGTGTCAGGTGATGTCAGTGTTCCAAACAGAGGGATCTCAGTCAGCACCTAGCTTCAGGCTGATTGGAAACCAGACCCTCAGCCAGGAGCTTTTAAAGTATAAAAATATATACAGTTCTTTGGGATCACCATCATCACCCCTGCTTGCTTCCAGACCAGGCAATTTGCAGGTGTCCCCTTGGTGATAGCTGTAAAAGTCAGAACTCTCGATGCCATTTCCTTTCTAGGAAGTGCAGTGAGGTCAAGGCAGAATGCATACATGGTGCCCACCCACCAGTATTCTTTTTTTTTTTTTTTGCGGTACATGGGCCTCTCACTGTTGTGACCTCTCCCGTTGTGGAGCACAGGCTCCAGACGCGCAGGCTCAGCGGCCATGGCTCACGGGCCCAGCTGCACCGCAGCATGTGGGATCCCCCCAGACCAGGGCACAAACCCGTGTCCCCTGCATCGGCAGGCGGACTCTCAACCACTGGGCCACCAGGGAAGCCCAACCAATGTTCTTTGAGGGTTACTCTGTAGCCTCTAGATGTGTGGTGAACCTGAAGCCTGCCCCCCAGGCTGAAGCTGCAGGAGGGGTTCATGTCTTATATCAGGCACCCCAACCCTTGCAACCTGTGCTGGAGAGACAAGCCCCCACATGTCTGGCTTTGAAAACCAATGGGGTTTATGTTCAGGAGATCCAAGAGGCTGTGGACAATGAAAATATTCCTGGATTTTCCAGCCAAATGACAAACTAGAGAGATTCTAATCATTGTGACAACCAAAAGTTGTCTCACATATTTCTAAACTCACTTTGAAGAAAGTATTATCTCTGTTGATGACCACTAGATTATGCTCAAGGAAAGCTAAGTGGTGCCCAGGGAAGTCACCAAAGTTTAAGGCAGCCATGTAGGGGCTCCTAACCTATGACATCCTTCATTACTATTTGATTACACTCATCACCTTTTTTTTTTTTATTATTATTGTTTAAATCTGTCTCCACACTTGACTCTATGCTTCGTGAGTTGACTTAGCTTGCTTTTGTGGCTGGTACAAAGTAACAGTCATAAATATTTTCAGGTTGAGAGAATTTCTGAATGCTTCATGCTTTAATTCATCAGAACCCTGGCATAGCTGAAAAAGAGAGAGATGAACATTAGGGTGCCTGATGGGAATAAGAGGAGGTTAAAACTTTTTGCTATCAGGCAGGTATATATAGGTTTACCAGGAAAGAGAAGCAAGCCTCAAGTAATAGAATTTGAGTTCAAAGGCCTTAAGTAACCAAAATATTCTGTCTTTAATAGAATGGTCTGCCTTGAATGGAAAGGTCTCTGTTTGGCTTTGATTAAAGCCAACCTTGTGACACTGTTACCAAGATTAATGTGTTTTCAAAAAGAGTTCATACTGATTTCCACATTACCTATTTTGAACAACAACAACAACAACAAAAAGTAAGAAGTAATCTTATGGAGCCTGATATGATAAGCTTTATAATTCCCATTTTATAGGTGAGAAAAATCACTTCTTTAGCTAGCATGTTTTCCCAGATATAGATGCATGTTCTGAAACTTTGTACTTTAAAAAAAAAGACTGTCACCCACTCAGCCATATGACAACTTAATTGACACTATATCCCCATAAATTTATGTTTTATTTTTCCCCTTTTACCTGTGAATTAACGAGTTACGATAGAGCCCTACATCATTTTCACTAAATTATTTGACCTTTACTCTGGTGGTGAAGAAAACAGCAGTATATCTACTACTGCTGCCAAAGGCATCTTGGTACATGTCAGTGTTTTGTGATAGCAATTTTGGAAAAATAAAATGCCAACTCATTTGGAGATAACCATATGCTAAAACACAGCAGTCTTAATTCATTACTGTAGAGGCAGCCAAAGGTTTTGATTACTAAGTTTGTTTTGATCCCTTATGCTGCTCTTCCTTCCTAAATAAAGAAATCTATACTATAGATTAAGACTTAGAACTTCCAACTTTAGTTAATTTTGATATCTGTGAATAGTGTTAATCTCCTTTGTTATACTTACTGGGCCTTTTGTGTAATTTATTTATTTATTTATTTTGGAATTTCTCAATTTTATTTTATTTATTTTTTTATATAGCAGGTTCTTCTTGGTTATCCATTTTATACATATTAGTGTATATATGTCAATCCCAAGCTCCCAATTCATCACACCACCCCTTTTGCCTATTTTATATGTGGCATATTTTAGTTGTGGTTAGCATCCTGAATTTACTTTTCTTTTTCTTTTAAACATTTCTAATATTAATAGCTAAATGCCCATAGGAGACATGTATTTTTTGAGATTTACATTTCATTGTTATCTTGGGATACTACTTGAGAGATTGGGTTTAATTATTTTACTGCAAGAGGTCAGATTATGGTTGGAGATCATTATATTTGAAACACAATTATGGAATAAAGAGATGATCATACAAAGCCTTGGTCACATACCATATGTTTTATATTAAAAGCCAGAAACTTTGTATTTAGATCTACCCAAACAGGAAAAATCAAATTTAGGATCTTATTGATAGGGAATATGGCACACTTGTTTTCCATTCATCATATGCTAGCTTTGTTTTTCAAGGATTTGGCTACATTATAAATAGTTTTGAAACCAGGAAAAAAAGAAGAGTCCTGGCACTGTAACATGTGAAGTCCTAAGAATGCCAGGAAAACACCATGTTGTTCCTATGTCATCTTTTAAAGTGAATCTTAGATTCCCAAATTGTTAAGTCTAGAGATAATGCTCTATGGAGATAGGCTTTCACGGATGCTTAGGCTCCTCTGGAAATTTATTTAATGAACTGTGTAAATATTTTACATAATTGTGTTATAAACATTTGAACAGTCAAGAAAAAGTCAGTAACTATTATAGTGACTCATTGGCTTTCAATTTTAAATTTATTTATTTATTTATTTTTAGCTGTATTGGGTCTTTGTTGCTGCATATGGGCTTTTCTCTAGTTGCGGCGAGCCGGGGCTGCTCTTCGCTGTGGTGCGCGGGCTTCTCATTGAGATGGCTTCTCTTGCTGTGGAACATGGGCTCTAGGCATGCAGGCTTCAGTAGTTGTGGCACACGGGCTTAGTTGCTCCACGCATGTGGGATCTTCCTGAACAAGGGCTCTAACCTGTGTCCCCTGTTTTGGCAGGTGGATTCTTAACCACTACACCATCAGGGAAGTCCAGCTTTCAATTTTATATTACAAACCTTTTAAATGCATACAAGTATTTTACAGTTTTAATCATAGCATGGATGGAGTTCAGTATGCTGGCCTTTTCAATTAACATGTAATTAGCATCAGAATACTGTTTTTGTTTTTAAATGAACTTTGTAATGATATTGTCAACTCTATCTCCTCTCTGTTTCACTCAAGATAAGCAGTATGTAAACTTCTTAAGTAGCGGCTTTGTTTTAATTTTCTTCTGTATTATTCAAAGTCATTTGCACAACTTATATTGTCCTCATCAATGTGAATGGAAGAAGAAAGATAGCAATAAGAATCCAGCAGGTCTACATTGTATAAATTACTTGTAACAGTGTGATACGTGTGAGAGAACAGAGAAAAGAGTTGGCCCTAACATTTTGGAATTTGCAATCTAATGGTAAGAGAAACATAAAACCGTATTACAAAGAAGAAAGCAACATGCTAAATAGAAGTCTAATTAAATGGTATATGCATGCAGAGGAAGGAACCACTAAAATCAGGGAAAATGGAGGAAGAAGTAGAGAAGGCTTCAGGAAAGAGGTGGTATGTGAGCTGAATCTTGAAAGAAAAAAAAGATTTCCAAACAGGGCTATGAAAAAATGGGGCTATGCAGGGCTATCCAGGTTGGGAGAAGAAAACGTTAATTTTCATTTTCTTAGATTACTTTTATTATTATTTCTGAAACAAAATAAAAATTCTTAGTAAGATTCTTTGGGTTTACGGCATTGTCTTAGGTTACAGTCATATCTGAGTTGAAGTATATTTAAATATTCTAAGCAAAAAAGAAATTCAGATTTTGAGGTACACTGTACACAAAAAACATGAAAATACATTATTATTCTGTGATTTATACTATTCTTTTCCCGTAATTTAAAATCATCTAATAAATTAGAATGCCATAAAAGTAATTAATTATGAAAAATTTGCCTTTTACTGACACAGTACAACATAAATGGAAATTTTTTTCTTAATATTCTATGTAGCAATAGTTTTTATTACTTTCAAAATATATTAAATATGCATTTAATCTGCATTTTACTTTGTCCTTTTGAGAGTTTCATAAGTTTTGTTTTCCTTCTAATGAGATTTCCATGTTTATTGTTTAGAAACAACTGCATAATGCATATTTCTGTTGTGTGTATATATATATGTATAGTTAGACTCATATATGCAAAATTAAAAGTTTCATGTTTGCTTTATGACATTAAAATGAAACTCATTAATAACTACTCTAGGAACAAATTATTATTAGAAGAAATTATGTCTTGAGCAAAGAAATATAGTATGAAAAGAAGGAGAATGTACTGTTTGTTCACACTAGTAACGGATTTCGATAATGTAAAGAAATAACAAATTATAAAAGTTTATCTTTGAATAATTCATACTCAGTGTATCTTAAACACTGAAAAAAATGGCTCCGTTGAAAATTCCTAACTAATTTGCAACACTTTCTGAAACTTTAAAAATATTTATATATACCTATAAATTTAAGACTGCTGGTACCTGTAACATCTTTCTTTGTTTATCTTTTTTTTGGCCTGAAAACAATCCCCTTCAAATTGATCAGATTTATATTATCTTTAATAGATGATTTGTGAAGCTTTCTAGTTCTACATTTTGTCAGTGGTTTGATGGTATGAAATGTGCTGTCATTTGCAATTAAGCAGATGTGCAAAAATTTTATTATCACTCTCATATTTATAAGATCTTGAAATGAAAATGTTTAATAACTATATAATTTGTCTCCTCCAATTATATATATTTACATTGATCATATTATATCTAAACTATCACCTATTTAAAAACTTTTTGAAAATAAATACCACCAAATATATGAATATTATCAGTTGCACAAACATTAATATGTGTAAAGTGTATAAATGTATACATAAATATCTATACAGGTGTTTTTGCCTATATTCTATAGCCATTTATTTACGCATTTATTTAACAGAAATATAGGGTTCCTACTCTAGGAATGGAAGAGATTTTGTGTCAGGAATAGAAAAATAAGTGAGATGTAGTCCATGCCTGAGAGTTTGCAATCTCTCACCTGAGACAGGCGTATACCCAGAAAATTACAATAAGAATGTGGTAAGTGTTACTGTAGAGGTGTGACTAAAATACTCAACATACAGAGAAGAAGGAAAATTCAAAATGTGCACTATTAAAACGATACTATTGCAAGAATGGTTTGTGGGGTGAAACACACATTACTGCTCTCATGTGGCATCAATAGTCCAAATGTTGAAGGAATCTGAAGGTTTCTTTGAATCCAGTGAAGGGCAAGAAATGGCTTGTTTTCACTGTTGCTTGGCCATTGCCAGAGAGCGTTGCAGAGTGTTAATGTTGAGAATCCCCAGGCCAGTCCTACCTCTCACACAGACACTAAGCCCATTTTATCCTGGAAACATGATGGACTCCAAGCTCCCAAACAAAGCCAGTTGAGCCTGCATTTGACTCAGGAAGCCAAGAATTTCCTTTGGAAATGGTTATCTGAGCAGAGAGTGACCTTTCTCTCACCACACTCCATTTGTTGTTCATCCTCATGCTGTACATGTCAGCTTTCCCTGCCCTCGAAGGTTGAACATGGTATTTGGAGGAGTTTCACCTCCAGGGATGTTGTTCAAGAACAAATCTCAAGAGTTCACTAGGCACGTTTTCTTTACTTCAGATTTATGAAACTTAACACATTCACTTTCTAACCACTTTGGAGAACAGGGACAGATGTGCATCTTTCTCTTTTCTCTTTCTAGCCGCACACATGTACATATATATATTTATACGTGTGTGTATGATTCCATTGTCTTTTTTCTCAGTTAACTTATCCTAGAATGTAAGATCCCTCACTTCATACATCTTTGTAAATTATGTTTCAATTAACATTAGGGGAGTATATCATGCAAGGTGCTTGTTAATAAACTGTTTCACTGTGCTGCCGCATGTCCTCTTTCCTATTTGTCTTAATGTCAGTTTTCGTATTCCCTATTGAGAATGAAATTGATGTAAAACATAAGGTTCAGTATTTAATTTTTATAACCTAATTGCTGAATTAGAAAGCACTTGGCATTTATAATTTGCCAATTTTGAAAATAACTGGAACATGTTTTTGTGCCACATCAATTATTCTTAATAAAAAAGTATATACAACAGTACTTAACCCTTTGTGCATGACATATTGCTGCTCTGAAAGGTAACCCAGGAATAGTGGGAGGAGGTACATACCGTTGGGCAAGGTAATTTTGGGAAAATGCTCAGGTTCAGTGCCTGTGGGAAGCCAGGAACCACAATCACTGCAAAACAAGGACAGTCAGCTGGTAGTGGGGAGTTGCTAAGCAGACAGAGGCAATATTTCTCAGCATAGCCTTGGGCCAGTAGTCACAGAATTGGGCACAGTAATTAGGCAATTTATGCAGCTGATAGGAAAAGATACAGAATTATCAGTGGTTAATCTATAGGTCCAGGCATAGGACACTGAAGGATCATGGATGGCACAGAACATGTGTATGAAATGGTGTCCAGTTATGTGCACTGAAAGTACAAGTTGGTGTCTCTTGCTAAAAGAAGGCTATATTGAGAGGGTAAGTGTTCCTACAAAGAATCACAAAGTTGTTTAAAAAGAAAAAACCCACAGGAATAAAAAGAAAGGTAGAAGGAAATACAGTGATTGATTATTATTATTAATATGATTAAAGGGAGAAATATAATTGAAAAGAGAGATCACAGGGAACGCTATCACTGGCCTCTGCACATTAAAATGTTTACAAGTTACAAGTAACTCAAGAGTTTACAAGTTAAAGAATGATACACATGCACACACACACACATACATACACAGATACAGAAGTATCTTAGTAAGTTTGGGCTGTTATAACAAAAATACCATTGACTGGGTGGCTTAAACAACAGACATTTACACACAGAGAAAGACAAATATCATATGATATCACTTAGATGTGGTCTAAAAAAATGATACAAATGAACTTATTTATGAAACAGAAACAGACTCACAGACATAGAAAACAAATTTATGGTTACCAAAGGTGGGGGAGGGATAAATTAGAAATTTGGGATTAACAGATACATGCTACTATATATAAAATAGATAAACAGAAAGGACCTACTCTGTATAACACAGGGAACTATATTCAATATCTTGTAATACCTATAATGGAAAAGAATCTGAAAAAGAATATATACGTATATATATGTAACACATATAGGTATATATACATTTATATATATATGCATAACTTAATCACTTTGCTATACACCTGAAACTAACACAACATTGTAAATCAACTATGCTTCAATTTAAAAAAAAAAAACAGACATTTATTTCTCACAGTTCTGGAGGCTGGGAAGTCCAAGATCAGGGTGCTGGCAGATTTGGTGTCTGATGGTGGCTTGTTTCCTGGTTGCAGACAGCTATCTTCTCATTGTATCCTCACATAGTGGAGAGAGAGAAGAGGGAGAAGCAAGATCTCTCATGTCCCTTCTTATAAGAGATTATGGTTTTACCATGTGAATTTTGGTAGCAAAAAACTTTCAGTTCGTAGCAGTATCTCCGAAACAAGAAAAATGTTATAACTGCTACAATAAAGTTTAGAAACATGTCTGGGTACTGAGAAATGACTGATTCTTTTTGTGTGTAATGGAGATAAAGTTATATAAAGCATGTCACATTTGCGGTACATTTTACAAATTGAGGAGGGTTTGGAAAGACAGAACGTAGGCACAGAATAAGAAATGATGAGTTAGAAACTGGTTGCAAGAGCTGATGAGAGGGGACAAGATATGAGAATGACTCAAAGTAGAAACTGAAGACAATGAACAGGATTTTAAAAACCGGCTTTCCTAAGGTCAGGTCCAGTGCTACATCGAGTCTCAAGTGGAATTAAGTGTGCATGTTTGTCTTCTAAAGCCTAACTGCTAAAAATAATAAAGGTGTGGTGGTAAGAGGCTGGCAGAGCATTGCAACTTTGGCGATTCACAAAGTAACACTCTTGACAACAAGTACACTCAGGGGAGCAGAAAATACCTTTGAAAGGGTCTAAGCTTCCAGTGTACTTGTGTTATTTGTCTGAGTCATTCTTTATAGACTAGAATATCCAATCACCCAATATGGGAGTGAGTATTTGCTTATCTTTTTCTATTTTCTCCCTGACACATCATCAGTTTTGATCAAGTGATTAGGAAAATAAAGTTAGAAGACAGAATTTCTTAACTTATCTTCCAAGTGTCTATTTAATTTATCCAGTTATGAGAAACCACACTAATCCTCAAAAATACTTAGGCTCTCTCTGCACATTTACAAGAAATTAACCAAGACATTATTGATAGAATATGAAAACAATTAAGATTGCTGTAAAACTGTTGACATTAGCTAAACTCTCAGTTAAAGCAAATGAGCAAGACTTACCAAAAAAAAAAAGTAATTGGCTTTAAATACCATGTTCTCCAAAACAAGTGGCTGAAACTGCTGAAGCTTTAGTCTCTTTAGTACTGAAATAGAGTTTGGTATAGGACCTGACCATCACTCAGGAACTATGCATCTGGTGGGAGTGATTTGTCTTCTTATGAGAACCAAGATATGTTAGTAACCTATTGCTGTGTAACAAATTACCCCCAAACTTAGCAACTTAAAAAAATAAACATTTGTTATTTCGTAATCTGTGGGTCAGGAATCTGCAGATGGCTTAGTTGTGTGCCTCTGGCTCAGGGTCTGTCACAAGGCTGAAATCAAGTTGGTGGCCTGGGCTATAGTCATTTCAAGACCCAACTGGTGGAGGATTACTTTCAAGATGATTCATCTGTTTCCTGGCGGATCTCAGAGGATCTGTTTCCAAGTTCACTCACATGGCTGCCAGTAGACATTAGATCTTTGCCGGTTATTAGCTGAAGGCCTTCCTCAGTTCATTTCTTGCCATGAGGGTCTCTGCATAAGACAGCTGAAAATATGGTAACTGGCTTCTTTCTGAGTGAGCAGTAAAGAGAGCAAGAAGACATCACCTAATACCAGTAAAAGCCTAATCTAAGAAATGAAGTCCCATCATTTTTGCTGTTTTCTGTTCATTAGATGTGAGTCACAAGGGTCAGCCCACACTCAAGGGGAAAAGATTACCCAAGGGAGAGGAATACTAGGAAGTGGGGATCAAAAGGGTGCATTTTAGAGGCTGCCGATCACAGTCTAGCTTTGCTTTTTAATTTCTTGAAAAACAATCACTCACATATTCTAAGATCCCAGCAAATGGTCATGTGGCTCATAGAATAATCCTCTGCTTTATTTGCCCTCAAGTTTTTAGTTTTCTGCATTTATCATGATGGGCCTGTAGTATTTCTTGTTTATAAAAATAAGGACACAAGCACAAAGGTATTACAGAATATGGGGAGCCTATGCTTATCGAATGCATGAAAGATAACACAAAATCTCTTCAAAATCCCTTTTTCCTTATGGATTTGTAACAGTAGAGAAAAATAATGCTATACTTAAAAGTCCATATGTAACAGCAGAGAGGTAGTCCAAGCAGTTCTCATCGGTTCTTTAGAGGGTATCTTCCCAGGAAATACATAGTTGGGATTTTACATTAAATACAGTTGAATTGTTCATGGTTTATCCTGTTTGAATGACCTTAGCAATATTTTTATATTACGAATGCTATATTGTATAAGAAACACAGTTCATTCGGTTCTCATCAACCTTTGAAGAGTAAAAGAGTAAATGGCAAAAAGAAAAAAAAAAGAGTAAATGGCTACAGCTGCTGTCCTTCTGGTACCATCTTGACATTTGCAGCTGAGGCATTGCTTCCCACAGGCTGTGCCCAGCAGTGATGGAGCATGGCAATGGTGCTAACACGGGCCCATTCCTGCAAGATGGGGGACTCCTCAATGGGTTGCTTTGCTTTGAAGACTCCCCATGGCCTCCCTTAAGCCTTTTTAAAACTGTGATGCAGATGAGACTCCTCCTACCCAATTAATTCTCCTTCCTTCCTCTTTCCTTCACAAGTGTCAGACGAGCAGAGTGGTCTCCAGGTCTCCCTCCCTTCTGTGGCTCTCCTTTATCTTTCACAAGTGTGTTTCTGTAATAAACCTCTTGCGCATCTAATCCCATCTCAGTATCTGCTCCTCAGAGGAGGCAAGTTTAACACATAATCCAGTGTAAAATGAGCAACCATTTAGACTTTGGATGGGACTTATGACAAAGGAGGATACACAAATGACAAAAGCACATGGAAAAGAATGCTACATTAGTAGTTATCAGGGAAATATAAATTAAGTTATAACTGTATATTCTCTTACACCACGAGAACTAAAATGAGAAATATTGACAACATTAAATGTTGCTGAAGATATGTTGTGAAGATATGTTGCTGGTGATTGAATAAAAGGGTACTGCCACTTGGGAAAGAGATTGACATATTTTTACACAGTTAATCATATACCTACCATATACCTGCGCTTTGAAGCAGTGATTTCACTTATAGGTATTTACTGAACAAAAATGAAAGTCCATGTCCACAGAAAAACTTCTACAAGATTATCCATGGTATCTTTATTGGTAATAGCAAAAATTTGGTAATAAGTCAATGTCTATCAACAGAAGAATGGGTAAAATTTTTTTGTAGATTCATAACAATGGGATATTTTTGATAAAATGTAAAATAAAATATTGAATCACAAAACAGTCCATCTCAAAATAATTAAACCAGACATAAAGAATACTTACAATGTAATTTCCTTTATACACAGTTCTAAAATATGCAAATTAATTGGTAGTGAAAGAAAGCTGATAAGTGATTGTAGTAGCACAGATGGACTGTAAGGAGGAAGGAAAACCTTTTGGATCTGAAGAAAATATTCTATAACTTGACTGAGGCATTGATTTCATGGTGGACCAATCGTTAAAATTCATTGAACTGTCAGTTAAAAGAATTCATTTATTGTATAGAAATTATACCTCAATAAAATTGATGAAAATATGTTAGCATAAGTGAACTCATTAAATGCACTGAAAACAAATTGAATGTTCCAATTTGATGGCAAGCAAATCCCATTGTTTTGATGCTATGTATCAACAGAGAAAAATAATCTCAGAGATAAAGGTATCACAAAAATTTTAAGTATCAAAAACTATACAGGAGAAAAATTCCTACTATGTCTACTATTATCTCCTATACCATAAGACTGTGATCTGTGTTTTAAAATTGTAGTGATTTTGTGATGTACTAGGTTAGACTTGCAATTTCAAACATTTGTCACATTCCTAATTTTCTTCTATCATGCGATTTCATATAAATGCATTTTCTTGCATATGTACTTGAATTTATTATGAGTAAACAAACTTGAAAAGTTACATCACTAATGAATTATTGAAAGTCTGAGAACAAAGTTATTCTATATTCAGTAAATTTTTTAAAAAGCATCATTACAACTTATCTAAAAGACATTCCTGGAGATAATTCTGATTATTATGCTCATAAGTAATGATTCCATCATTTAAAATGAAATACTATTAAAGTTTTAAATGGTATATTAAAGCAGTATGTCTTTTACTATGTTTCTATAATTCTTAATAAATGCTACAATATTAAAACGCAGTTATATTTAGTGTATATCTAGAACAGCATTATATCTAATATTTCAATACAATGTTTGTTTTATAATATTATAGTTGTATGAGTAGTTTACCTACAGTGCTTTCTGTAATAAGAATATAGTTAATAATAGCATTTTTCTATTTTATTAATATGACAGATTTTTATAGTATGGTATTATTATTTTAAGTATTTTTCTTAAATGGGAGTGAGCAGGTGGTAGACATGATATTCAGGGATTGGGGATCCAGGGTACTATTTTTTTTCCTACAAAATCAGTTTCTCTTTCTATCTTTTCTTTAATTACATATATATATGTATATTTCTGTATTTGTGAAGGGTGATGGTTTGTATAATATTAAGAGATGTGATTCATAAATAGAAGAGAGATTGGGGTGAAAATCCTGAAAGCTCTTCATATAGATTCATTCTGCATTTCATAATTGAAGATGTGAAAAATAACATAATAATATTCCATCATCCAGTGTGTGTACTCATGCCAAGATTTTAATGCTTGGGTCCATACTCCTATTGTGCTTGAAATCTTTCACCTCTTACTTGTTTGACTTCCAGAAATGAGTGGCGTGAGTTAGGTATAAGGATTCAGGTAAGTGTGAGTTTGATGAGGCAGTGGAGTGGAAAAAACGATTTGTTTAATTTTTAATGATGGACAAATAGGTGTGAAGGGTAATGAGAAGTAGCCACTAAAGACAAATAGATGGCTGATAGAGGGCAAGAAGGAATTCTCCATAGTGAGTGATTTCTCTGAGAAGTCAGGGGCAGATGGGACCCAGAGGACAATAGGACAGAGGATGTGTGGAATGCAGGTAGATTAGTGGGAGGTTAAGAAAACTACCGTCTGGTGAAAGTTCTCATTTTAATATAAGGTAAAAATGAAGTCATCAACTGAGTTAGGAGTTTTGGAGTTTGGAAAAGACCTTTCATCTCTCAGAGAGTAGGAGAGTGAGTTTATCAAAAACATTTAAAAGAGATGCCTGATGAACTCAGAGGTGTTCCATAAGGCTTCAACGAGACCATGGTTGATGTATTCCTTGGTAAACTAAAACATATTGAAATGGTACTTCATCTACCATGTTCCTATAATTCTTAAAATAGATGAAAATAAATGATTCAGTGTTGAAATGCAGTTGTAAACTGACATGCAATCTTTTATCAAGTTTTCCGTGAATTGAAGTTCCATGTTTAACAAGTAGATTTGGTCAGTTAGTGAAACATTAATCATTAGAGGAAGCTAGACTTTAAAAAAATTTAATTTGTATATGTATAAAAAGAGTTCAGCAAAGATTCTTGTTCAGATTCTTAGCTGGCACACAGTAAAAATGGAACTCAGAAATTTTTATTTTCCAGCCCACTGATTCAGTCACACTGATGAGGCAAAAACAATTCAATCTGGTAAAACTACTTTAAACATGGCAATAAATCAATCCTAAAGCAACTTATAGATTCTTTTGTTTCTTTTTCTGACAGGTTCAGCTATTGGCATTATGACATTTCTGAATAACAAGAAACTATTTTGTAGGTATCATTTCAGTCTTGCTCACAAATTTTAAATGGTCCCAAAGTTCAAATTTTTTTCAATGTTCAAATTTTTGAGTAAGCCTTTAAATGAAAGGAGAACATACTGACTTGTGCTAGATCACTCAAAGTGATTTTGTTTCAGTTTACCATTTCAATTTTATTCCTTTTACCATACATCACAAATACAACTCACTTCTCCCCAAATTCCACCTGTAGTCACTTAACAAATCCATTCCGTGACTTAGCAAACATAAATCCTTTACCTGGATTTTTTTCCAAAAATCTTGCCTCTATAAAACTTTTAACCACTCTAGATCCAACTGAAGTACTACCTCTGCCTAGAAACTTTTTCTAATCATTTCTACAAACCATTCTTTTTATGATGGTTATACACGTGTGTGTGTGTGTGTGTGTGTGTGTGTGTGTGTAAAATCAGCATCCTATCCAGTTCTGAAAAATCCACCTCCTACCTGCTTCAGTGATTTAAATGTGATTTTCTTTATTTTATAAACCTTTGTCAATGGTGATTACAAGTTGGCATCTTATGGAAATCAAGCCAATTACAGTACCCTCTACCTTGCACTATAATTGACAGGTTTGGGTGTTAGCATCTAACTGAAAAGAGACCAATCATTACCTTTCCCTGTAATTACTACGTGAAGCTGGAAAGGTCTGTGCCTTTCAGGTGGTGAAACTGAGCTGAAAAACGTGATCACGCTGACAACGTAGGTCGTAGCATTTCAGGTGATAATTATTGTCTCTTTCAAGTTTATCTGTAATTGCCTTATTTTTTTAATGATGACAAATATTACTTTAAAACCAAGAGTGGGGCTGGGGATGGGGGGAACTAGTTAAATTTTGAAAACAAATGATAGTGAAAAAGTTGTGTTTTTTAAAAAAAATTATGTTTGCCTAGCGACAATCAAGCCTCATAGGTTAACTTCCTGTGAAATCAGCTTCCGGTAATCTTGCAGCCTCTGGAGCAAGACCAGCTCGCTTACAGTTTCCCTGACTCTGCACTTACCTTCAGTAAGTTCCCTAACCTTTCTGAACCCCTATTTATTCATCTGTAAAATGGGGATTATAATAGTATCTTGTAATACTAATAGTATTTCACAGGTTTGCTTTGAGGATTAAAAGGTAAAATGTATAAGGAGCTCAGTGCAAGGACAAGACCTTAGCAGAGGTTCGCTGTTACTTCTACAGGACGAGATTTTTTTTTTTTTTTTTTTGCGGTACGCGGGCCTCTCACTGTTATGGCCTCTCCCGTTGCGGAGCACAAGCTCCGGACGCCCAGGCTCAGCGGCCATGGTTCACGGGCCTAGCCGCTCCGCGGCATATGGGGTCTTCCCGGACTGGGGCACGAACCCCTGTTCCCTGAATCGGCAGGCGGACTCTCAACCACTGCGCCACCAGGGAAGTTCTAGGACGAGATCTTTTACCCGACCTTTCCATAATAGCTCACTGTGAATGTGCTTTATTTTCTCTGTGAAACATGCTGACTTTTGCCTAGTTCATTCTAAAAACTAAAGGTTAGTTGATTCCTCTTTGGTACACCTACATGCTTCTGCTTTCGCAAAATGAGTATTTTCTTCCCAAGAATTAGTTTTGTTTGTTCTCAATTGTGTTCCTTCTAAGGGTACTTTTAAGTATAATTTTGCAACTTAATAAGATGCTATGGAAAGCCATTGAAATATGACTGTGAAAAGAAATGCTAATAGCTGAAAAAATATTTCAAAATTGGATTTATGCAAAATAACTAAAATTTTGGAGAACATATAAAAATCTAGAAGGTTTTACACTCAAAGTAGCTCTGTAAAAGTCTTTCTTCTGAACCAACACTGAAGACTAGATTATGATTTCCATGGTGTATTAAAAAAAAAAACAGAACTCAAAAGGGAAGAACTTGCCACTTTATGCAAGATGTCATATAAGGTCAAATTGACATTCTTATGGTTAAAGTAAAATATTTAGAGTGTGTATGCTTATGTATGTACACATATATATGTAAAACATTATATATACATATATAGTATATATATAATAGTATATATAGTGTATATATATATTATATAATATAAAAAACTTTTAATGACTTCACATTTAACAAAATTTTCCCTTTAACCTGTCAGTTACACATCTTGATGGCACCAGATAAATAAGCTTCTACTAGATTTGCTTCCAGTTGGAATCATATTCATTTAGAGTGGTTGCACTTATTCTCTGTCAGTCTCCCCAGGTTGACCAACCTGGCATAATATCTGATTAATATTCTGAGTAGAAAAAAAGGATACTTGATAACTTTATTCAATTAGTAGATCACAGTCAAATACAGCTGAAACTACTTTTGAGGAATTAAAAATCAGGATCCCTGAGGAAAAAACGTAGAAATCATTATCTTATCTGCAGATTCTACTTAAAGATTTTGTTGGTACTCTAGAGTCAGATATTTTATCATTCCTTTCACTGTGTCGTCTCAGTTCTTTCTCAGTTCCGAATTAAAATACAGTTGTCCTAACGCAGCAATCAGACCTCATTCTTATCAGATGTTCTTACCTTCCGTAACTCCTTCAGGATTTACTAATTTTCTCTCCAAGCTCCATACCACTGGTTCCTATACTGTAGAGAGCCTCAAAATACCTTGAGCAGCTTGTTAAAAATAAAGATTCACCAGTACTTACCCCAAAATTGCCTGTATCAGAACCTCCAGTTTGTTTGATTCAGATATCAAATTTTTAGCAGGATTGTTCTACTTTATTTAATAATAATTCTAAATATTGTAACGCTATATCAGTATAAACAAAAAATCTTCTCTCATTTTCTGTAGTTTTCTCCTTAGCTTGGTAAGAGCTATTTTCTTTTTGTTGTTGAAGTATAGTTGATTTACAATGTTGTGTTAGTTCCAGGTATACAACAAGGTGAATCAGTTATACACATACACACGTGTGTGTATATATATATATTTTTTCTTTTCAGATTCTGTTCTGTTATAGGTTATTACAATATATTGAATATAGTTCCCTGTGCTATTCAGTAGGTCCTTGTTGTTTATCTCTTTTATATATAATAATGTGTACATGTTAATCCCAAGCTCCTAATTAGCAGTCATTGGGAGAAAAGTTGCAGAAAAGGAAACAATGTATAAATCCATACCTGAAGTCTCTGTGGTCTCTATCTTGGTCTTTGAAATCTTATTTGAAACAAGTGATTACAGGAGACATTTCTGAGACTAGAAGGTCACAGAGTGTCTTGAAGAGTTGAAAGCTTGATTGTTTCATCGAGATTAAAGAACTGGTCCAGAAGGTCATAGTGGTTAAAGGATTAGGATTCATTCAAATAAATGGTCAAGAATAAATAGACTACATTTAAATAGGAGGAGGGAGAAAGCCTAGACGAGATAGTCTGGGGAAGAGCCTGGGCAGATCTAGTGCCTGGTCCATCATTAGATTTAGCATGTGGCATGAGGACAAGAAATAGAGTGGGTCAGGGATTACTTTAAAAGAGAGGTAAAATAGATGTAAAATTCGTTTAATTTACTTCTTTAAACTTCGAAAACTCTTCTCTTCTTGTATTTATATACAGACATTTAGAGGCAACTCCCCTTTTTATTGTCTGTTAAGTGTTGTACATGAATCCTTATTCACACTTTTGATAATTTTCTTAGGATACATAATATTTCAAAAGGTTTTGACATTCTATGACTAACTAGAAGCATTATATCGTTACCCTGGTTTGCAACATTTTTGTTTTAATTTTACTATTAAAATGATTGTTCCATCAGTTGTACACTGGTAACATATTCTTAATTATTAGAACACTATGATATTTTTTGATTTGTAAAGCATGCTTCCAGTTTTTAAAATTTATTTAAAATTTTTATTGAAGTATAGTTGATTTACAATATTTAATAATATATATAATATTATATATGTACAACATAGTGATTCAATATTTTATAGATTATGCACATTTAAAGTTATGATAAAATATTAGTATATTCCCTGTGCTGTACGATATATACTTCTGGCTTATTTTATGTATAGTAGTTTGTACCTCTCAATCTGTGACTCCTATCATGCACCTTCCCCTCCCCTCTCCCAGTTGGTAACCACTAATTTGTTCTCTATATCTGTGAATCTGTTTCTGTTTTGTTATATTCATTCATTTGTTTTAGTTTTAAGATTCCACATATAAGTGATAATATACAGTATTTGTCTTTCTCTATCTGCCTTATTTCACTAAGCACAATACCCTTCAGATCCATCCATGTTGTTGCAAATAGCAAAATTTCATTCTTTTTTATGGCTAATATTCCATTATGTGTATATACCACATCTTCTTTATCCATTCATCTGTTGATGGACATTTAGGTTGCTTCCCATGTCTTGGCTATGGTAAAGAATGCTGCTGTGAATATTGGGGAACATGTATCTTTTCAAATTAGTGTTATTGTTTTTTTCCAGATATATACCAAGGAGTGGAATTGCTGGATCATATCATATCATAGTTCTATAGTTAGTTTTTTTAGGAACTTCCATACTGTTTTCCAAAATGGCTGCACCAATTTACATTCCCACCAACAGCATACTAGGGTACCCTTTTTTCCATATCCATACCAACATTTATTTGTGATCTTTTTGATGATGGCCATTCTTAAAGCTGTGAGGTGATAATTCATTGTGGTTTTGATTTGCATTTCTCTGGTGATTTAGTGATGTTGAGCATTGTTCATGTCCCTGACGGCCAGCTGTATGTCTTTTGTGGAAAAAATGTCTATTCAGGTTTTCTGCCCATTTTTAAAAAGTCTGTTTGTTTGCTTTTTTTGGTGGGGGGACATTGAGTTGTATGAGCTATTTATTAATGTTGGATATTAACCCCTTATCAGTCATATAACTTGTAAATATTTTCTTCCATTTAGTAGGTTGTCTTTTTGTTTAGTTGATGGTTTTCTTTAGTTGACGGTTTAGTTTCTTTAGTTGATGGTTTTCTTGATGGTCTTTCTGTGCAAAAGATTTTAAGTTTAATTAGGTCCCATTTATTTATTTTTGCTTTTTTTTCCTTGACTTTAGGAGATAGATCGAAAAAATATTGCTGTGATTCATGTCAATGAATGATCTGCCTATATTTTCTTCTAGAATTTTTATGGTTTCTGGTGTCACATTTAGATCTTTAAGTTTAGTTTTGAGTTTAGATCTTTGAGTTTAGTTTTGTATATAGTGTGAGAAAATGTTCTAATTTCATTCTTTTACATGTAGCTGTCCAGTTTTCCCAGCACCATTTATTGAAGAGACTGTCTTTTCTACATTGTATATACTGTCCCCCTTTTCAATAGATTAATTAATAGATTAATTCTAACCCTATTTTCTTAGAGGTTCACTGATTTGTTCTCCTTTCCTGTAAAATACGTGTTGTCCACTAATATTATTTCCATTTTCCACAATATGAGAAATATCTTCTAGATACTGGCCAAAGAAATGCTAGGAAAGCCAATAATCTTTATTTCTGAAGTATTTTTTGATGTGTGTGATTGTGTATATGTTTAAGTTGGCATGAACATAAGACTATATATGTTTTTGTGGGAATTTAGGGAAGTCTAAATTAAGTGGACTGGACCACTTGCAACACAAGGAGAGGCTCAACGTTCTGAAAAACTCTTTGTGAATAATGGGACAAAGAGTCAGCTGTGTAAAATAGATTGCTGAGATGGGAAATGATACACCTGTAAGTAGTACGCATGATTTTGAGGCCACCAGACTTGATCGATACTGCTCAGTATTCTTCTTCTGAATAGCTATTTGACAGAACAACAGATGTCTCATTTCTCTCATTGTGCTGGACCTTACTTGAAGAAAAAGTTCTGTAGAGCCCTGTGTAATCAATTGTCCCAGTTTTCATTTTTGCTACTGACCTTGGTTGTTGAAAAATTAAGTTAGCTACAGAAAGAAAGTAAATTTCAAAGAAAAGAAAGTGGGATATAGATGAAATAAAACTTCTGTCTGCATTCCCATTCAAAAATATATTGTTTTGCATATCATAGCCCTATAATTAATCCTGAAGATTATACAGATTTTAATATGATGTAAAAACATCATATCTTTCCTTGGGAATCTTTCCTTGACTGCTACCACTACAAGTATGAGTTTGCTATGAGAGTAGAATGCCATTCATACTCAGTAGAGGATTATGTCTTGTTTTGCCCCCAAACCAGACAGGACACATTCATCTATAGGATGAACAATGTAAATATGTATTCTTTTTCAAAATCTTCAGACTCTTCATTCTTACGTATTATCTAATATAAATACCAGGATGTTTTAAAAGTTTGATCTGAATTAAAATACTAAGTAAGATTCACTGAGACAATGAATTTTAGAAACTGTACACAATGTCTGCATCATCAAAAATCATAAGCCTTATAAATTTCTAAAAGAATCCTTAACTATAAGTGATTTAACTGAGATGTAGATGAATCCTAAGAAGCAGGAAGAAAATCCAGAATGTTAAAAAAGGAGCAAGAACACACAGGCATCTCTAGGTAGAAAAAATATTTTTTTAGCAACAGTTTTTTCATATTGATATAAGAATGCTTTTCCTGAAGCAGGACTCAGTGCCTGAGTCTGGAAAATTAGTCCTGATGTTGTAAGTTGTTACAGCTCAGAGTTGTAAGAGTTATAGATAGTTGAATTCTGTAAACTAAAATTATCTCCAAGTGTGTGGGATTTCTAGTCACATCTTTACTACATTTACTCAGGTTGCTGCCATACATAAAGCAGTGCATGAATCCATAAAACTTACTTCCCCTGATCTTGAAAGTGAATAGAACACTTCAGTAGCACAAGCAAATTGGTTTTGAAAGCAAAGCAAAGAAAGAAATATCTCTGGGCCCTAAGTTCATCTCTTACAGAAGGATACTTTATTTTTACAATGTATTAAGTGACAGATTATTGCTTTTAATGTATATTTCTACATCCTTTTTCCAAATAATATTTGGTTTTTGGTCTAGGTTTGCCTATCATTATTCCCATTACACAATTATTGGCAATCAGTTAAAGTCAGTAGATATTAGGACATTTTAGCAGGAACATTTTGTTAATACATGCAAACTTAAAATGACTTAAAATAATTACATTTCTCTCTCTCTGACCTAGAATTTTAGGCAGTCAAAAACTTAAAGGGACTGATAATCACAATGTTTTAATAATATATACATATAATATATAAAGGCAGTTTTTCTCTGTAAATTTTGTATATCTTCCAAACAAATATATTTTAAACCATGTGGACATTTATTATTCTCTGTATTTCTATGTAATGACTCTTCTGTCATTTTCATTGATCTGTCTCTTTCCTTGATCCTGTGTCTTTGTAGCCACAACTCCTGAAAAATTATCAAAAATAGGAAACAGGATCAGTTCCTTGAAAGACACAATTTGCCAAAACTCACATAAGAAGAAATGTACAATCTGATTATGCCTATATGTATTAAGGAAATGAATCAATATTTAATAACTTTCCAAATCAGAAAGCACAAGGCCCAGATAGGTACCCTGAGGAATTCTCTCAAACATTTAAGGAAGAAATTATACCAATTCTCTGTGATCTCCTACAGAAGATAGAAGCAGAGGGAATACTTTCTAACTTCCTAACGATGATGCCAATACTACCCTAATAACAAAGCCAGGCAAAGACATTGCAGGAAAAGAAAAATAAAGACCAATATCTTTCATGAACATAGATGCAAAAATCCTCAACAAAATATTAGTAAACCAAATCCAACAGTGTATAAAAAGAATTATGCATCATGACCAAGTAGGATTTATCCAGATATATAAGGCTGGTTCAACCTTGAAAAATCAATTAATGTAATCCACCTCATCACCAGTCTAAGAAAGAAAAATCACACTATTTCAATATATATAGATAAATTATTTGGCAAAATCAAACACCCATTTATGACAAAAACTCTTAGTAAACTAGAAACGGGAGCTTTCTCAGCTTGATCAAGAATATGTATAAAAAACTATAACTAACATCATACTTAACGGTGAGAAACTTTGAGCTTTCCCATTAAGATCAACAACAAAGCAAAGATGCTTCCTTTTTAAGCATTGTACTGGAGATACTAGCGAATATAAAAGGACAAGAAAAGGATATAAAAGGCATATACATAGGGAAGATAGAACACTTTGTTCACAGATGACATGATCACCCATGTAGAAAACATGAAAGACTTAATTTTAAAAGAACCCTCCTGGAATGAATAAGAAATTATAGCAAGTTTTCAGGACACAAGTGTTAATATTACAAAAGTCTAGGACTTTCCTATATACCAGGAATGAACAAATAGGATTTGAAATAAAAAATACAATACCATTCCAATAGATGCATGGAAAGATGCTCAACATCACTAGTCATCAGGGAAATGCAAATCAAAACCACCATGAAATAGCACCTCACATCTGTTAGAATGGATATCATCAAAAAGACAAGAAATAACAAATGCTGGTAAGGATGTGGAGAAAGGGGAACACTTGTGCACTGTTTGTAGGAATGTAAATTAGTCTAACCACTATGAAAAACAGTATGAAGATTCCTCAAAAAATTAAAAATAGCCACTACTATATGATCCAGCAATCCTACTTCTGGGAATATATCTGATGGAAATGAGAACATGATATCAGAGAGATATCTGCACTCTGCTGTTAAATGAAACATTATTTACAGTAGCCAAGGTATGGAAACAACCTAAGTATCCATCAACAGATAAATGGATAAAGAAGTTGTGATAGATAGATAGATAGATAGATACACAATGGTATATTATTCAACCACTGGACAGAAGGAAACCCTGCCATTTGCAACAACACAGATGGACCTTGAGGGCATTATGCTAAGTGAAATAAGTCAGACTGAGAAAAACAAATGCCATGTGGTGTCATTTATAAGTGGAACCCGAAAAAGCTAAAGTCATAGAAACAGAGAATAGAGTGGTGAATACCAGGGGTTGGGGGCAGGGGGAAAGGGAGATGTTGGTCAAGTGTACAAAAATCCAGTTAGAAGATGAATAAGTTCTGGAGTTCTCCTGCACAGCATTGTGATTATAGTTAATACTGCTGTATTATATACTTGAATGTTGCTAAGAAAGTAGATCTTAAATGTTGTCATCACAAAATAGAAATGGTAGTTTTGTGATGTGATGGAAGTGTTAGCTAATGCTATGGTGGTAATCATTTTGCAATATATAAATGTGTCAAATCAACACACTGTGTACCCTAAACATACACAATACTGTATGTCAATTATATCTCAATAAGCTGGAAAAACCCCACAATATCTTTTACATTAGCACCTCCCAAAATAAAACATTTAAATATGAATCAAAAAAAATATGTACAAGATATATATATGGAAAACAACAAAATTCAGATGTATGAAATAAAAGAACTACTAAAAAAATGGAAATATATTCCATGTTCATGGATGGGAGGACTCAATATTGTCAAGATGCTAGTTCTTCCCATCCTGATCTATAGATTCAGCCCCAATCAAAATCCCAACAAGTTATTTTATGGATATTGACAAACCGATTTTAAAGTTCATATGGAGAGGCAAAAGACCCAAAATAGCCCACACAATATGAAGAAGAAGGAACAAAGTTGGATGAATGAAAATACCTAACTTCAAGACTTAACATAAAGTTACAGTAATAAAGATAATGTGGTATTAGTGAAAGAATAAGCAGATAGGTCAGTGGAATAGAACATTGAGCCCAGAAACAGACCCACATAAGTATAATCAACTAATCTTTGACAAAGGAGCAAAGGCAAGGCAATGGAACAAAGACAGTCTTTTTATGAAATAGTGCTGGAACATCTGAATGTTGTTCATAGTGGAAAAAAACAACAGTGTAGACACAGACTACAACTCTCACAAAAATTAACTCAAAATAGATCATAGACCTAAATGTAACATGAAAAACTATACAACTACTGGAAGATAACTTAGCAGAAAATCTAGATGACCTTGGGTATGGCAATGAAATCTTTATATACAACACCAAAGTCACAATCCATGAAAGAAATAGTGAATAAGCTGGACTTCATTAAAATTAAAAACTTGTTCTGTGAAGTACAGTGCCAAGGGAATGAGAAGATAAGCCACAGACTGGCAGAAAATATTTGCAAAAGACACATCTAACAAGGCCTCTTATCCAAAATATACAAAGAACTCTTAAAATTCAACAATAAGAAAATAAAGTTGATTTAAAAATAGGACAAAGAGCTTAACAAACACCTCACCAAAGAAGATATACAGATGGCAAATAAGCATGTGAAAAGATGTTCCACATTATATGTCATCAGGGACATGCAAATTGAAATAACTAGACACCACTATACATCTACTAGCATGGCCCAAATCTGGAATAGTGACAACACCAAATGCTGGGAAGAATGGGGAGCAATAGGAACTCTCATTCATAGCTGGGGGAATTAAAAATGGTATAGCTGCTTTGGAAGACAGTTTCTTACAAAACCAAACATAGTCTTAGAATATGATCCAGCACTCACACTCCTTGTTATTCACCCAAAGGAGTTGAAAATTATTGTCCATACAGAAACTTGCACTCGGATGTTTATAAAAACTTTATAATTGCCAAAACTTGGAAGCAACCAAGGTGTCCTTCAGTAGATGACTGGATTAATAAACTGTGATACATCCAGGCAATGGAATATTATTCAGTGCTAAAGAGAAATGAGCTATCAAGCCATGAAAAGACATGAGGAACTTTAAATGCATATTATGAAAAGAAAGATGCCAATCTGAAAAGGCTATATAGTGTACAATTACAAGCATATGACCTTCTGGAAAAGGCAAAACTATGGAAAACAATGAAAAGATCAGCTATTGCCAGAGATTGGTGGAGAAGGGAGGAATAAATAGGTAGAGCATAATGGATTTATACGGCAGTGAAAACACTCTGTATGACACTATAATGGTGGATACATTTGTCCAAATCCATAGAATACACAACACCAAGAGTGAACCCTAATGTAAACTACGGACTTTGAGTAATAATGATGTGGCACTATAGGTTGATCAATGGTGACACTGATTGTTAAACTCCCTATGATGACTTTGCTTTTATGTGGATTACAAAACAAAACAGAAAGCATTTAGTCAATGGTTTGTAAAATGGTTATTAACATCCAAAGCCCAGCTTCTGAGCTATCTCACGGGTCAAACAGATAAACTATTAAATGGAAAGTGGCCTCTGCTAACTCACATTGACAAATTATCATCACAAGTATATTTAGAAAACCACTGTAAATGAATTGGTTATGTTATATAGTTAGGATTCTATTTGAGAACTAATTAAAATGATGTACAAAATTAGAGCAAATGTTATTTTAAAATTTTGGTCATTTATTTTCTAACTCTTTGAATTATGGGAAATAAAAATTTCCATTTGCTATAACATATTTTTCTCTAGTTTTGTTCATTTCTGTATGAAACATTATTATTTGTATGAGACAAATGTTACTGAAAGGTTACAGATGTTATTATGAACAGAAATGACCATAATAATCAGCATGAGTTCTGAATGCTGTAATGATTCACCTTCAGCATTAAGGATGGACTACTGTTAAATCTGACTATCCAGCATTTTTCCTTAAGCATTGGGTTGACAATTTCGTATATGATGTCAGATTCTGATTTCACAGTAACTGAATTATAGTGGAAATATTAATTGTTGTGAGTGTATTTTATGCTCTTGATAGTTCAATATATCATGACACTCTACAAGGAAGAATTCAGGAAGAGGCCTAACCTGCTTCAAATCTCTCTTTTTAATTTACTTTAGTGACTTATTTTGAGACTCAAAGTCACAGAAGTCAGAGTGCATCTTATGTCATTCTTATTCTGATAAAGCAGTACTTGACATTTTGAAAAATAACCTGCATGTAATCACAATCAGAATATATAAGGATTTTTAAATGGAAAAAAATGCCTTTTTATACAATCTGTTTTTTTTTTTTCCTAAGTCATTAAATGAACATCAAATTTCAGGAGATAAAGTTTAACTCAGTTTGCTTAGTGCATTTGTCCTCAGATTGCTTGGAATAGCATGAACAGGGCAATCAGCCACTCAAAGATATGGTCTACTATCTAGCATAATGTGAATAAAATAGATATTATACATGTGAAAAATGATTTCAAGGGTAAATTCAATTTTATTTTTAGAAGCTAGTGCTTTAAAGAAGTATAATATTGGAGACTGAACACACTATTGTAATACAAACAGGTATGAAAAGTGATCAAAAGCAAAGAAAAAAATGTCTAGGCAAGAAGGAAGATGGATGGTTAGAGTGAAAAGGTAGTAAAGACATCTGTATATGGCCTTTCCTCTGCAGCATATTTAGTCACTACTTAACAGGATTAATCATTTGTTTATGTTTATCACTTATTGGTAATTAGAAATGAATGTTTTGTTATTTATCAGTTAAAATTAAGATGAAAATGTTTCACCGTGTAATCTGTTATAAGCACTGGGTTTACTGCTTAGCAATGTTTCACAAGTACATATCAACAGTAACTAAATGCCTTGGTTTTTAATAATACTGTCCAAGTTCATAGGTGACTTAGAGGCCAGTTTTTGCTTCAGAATGTTGTCTGATATTATAGGTGACAAGGATCAAGTGAATTGGGAGTGGGAAAGGGATGACTCAGCTGTAAGATTATTTATTTGAGGTTAGAAGTAGTTATTATTCAATAACTAGGCTAGTTAATAGAAAAGGAAGGCCATTTAACAGCACAGAATAAAGCAATGGAGAAAATCTAAATTCAGTATAATTAATCAGTATGTGTGTATGTATATGATATACATATATATCAATCAGTATGTATGTGTGTATGTATATACGTATGCATATATATGTATACATGCATAAATATACAAAATTCGTTGAATGAATACATAATTTATATACATGTATGCCCATATATATATAAAACTTATGTACTGATTCAAGCTTTTTCTAGTAGCTCTCATATTCCAGGCATTCTTTTAGGAGCTGGGGATAAAGCAATGAAAAGAAAAGGCCAAATACCTGTTCATGCTGCCCTCGTGAAACTTGCATTCCACTGAGGACACAGCAATAACAGGGTAAGTGAGCAAAATACAATGTATATTAGCAAGTAATTAATGCTATGGAGAAGATAAAAAGGAGGAAATGGTTAAGGAATGTTGGGAATTGGGTTGAACTTTTACAAAGGTGTATTAGTTTTCTCTTGCTGGTATAACAAATTGCCACAAGTTTTGTAGCTTTGTAGCTGACAACAGAAGACCAGTCAGCAGGTTACTGCACGAATTTCTATAGAAGATAATGGTGGCCTGGTACAGAGCAGTAGTAGAGTGAGAAGGGAGACATAGTTGGATTCTGGCTATATGTCAAAAGCAGAGCCAGCAGGATTTGCTAGAGGTTTGCAGTAGCGTGTAAGTAAAAGTAGTTAAAGAAGTCTCCAAGGTACTTTTGGCTTTAATACTTGGAGAAACTCAGTTGCCCTTTATTGAGATGACTAACATTATGAGAACATTTGGGCTTTTGTTGTTGGTGGGAAGTAATATTCAGAGTTAGTTTGCTATATGTAGAGCTTAAGATGGTTGTTGGATATTCAAATTAAGGATGACTAAGGGTCAAATATATGAGTCTAGGGTTCAGGGAGGGCATATATATTAATAAATGACAGATTATGTATGCTATTCAAAGCCATGAAGTTGATTGAGGTATTCAGTCATGAGTTTAGGTAAGAAATAGAAAAGATTCAAGAATTAAACACTGGAATACTCCCAGTAGAGATCAGGGGAAGGAAGAAGAACCATCAGAAAACACTGGGGCACAGAAGGGAAGAACCAGGTTAGTGTAAAGTCCTGGTAACCTGGAGCAGAAAATGGTTCTGAGAGAGAGAACTGCTATGTGATGCTGCTGTATGTCAAGAGAGGAGAAGGCTGAGAAAGATCATGGGACTTAGTGATGCCAGAGATGTTGTTGATAAAAACAGTTACAGTGGGAGGTAGAAAATAGCGGGATTAAAATCAGACACAACACAAAAAATGAATTATTTGTACACATTTTATTCTAAAAGAAAAATTGAACTGTAGCTAGAGGAGGAATGAGACGCAATGCAGTATTTCTAAGATAAGAGAAATAATTTAATATTTTGGGGGGACTAATCACTATGAGAAACTATGGTAGGAAAAAAGGAAGAATTTCTAGAGGAACATCCCTGAGTATATATGGGAAGAGGTTGGGATCTAATACTCAAGTAGACAGCTTAGCCTTAGGTAGTAGAACATGCAGTATATTCATAGTTAGAAGAAAAAAAGCAAAATACACGTGTATAGATGCTGAAACTGTAAATGGTGGTGATATCTTGTAGAGGTTTTCTTCTGATGGCTCAGCGTTATCAGTGAAATAAGAAATAACACCATCTCATAGAGAGAATGGGTTTTGGTGTTGTACATTTGAAAAGAAAAGGAAGTGGAGGGATAGATGGATTTCAGAAATATAGAATGACTTTGTGTCACCATTACAGACCTCTCTGAAGTTAGCGATGGGGTTTATAGAGACTAGTTTTCATGGCTTTGTGCTTTTTTCCAGCCACGTTCAGCTACGAGAGAGCAGACAGACAGTATGTGGGGAAACAAATTTAACTAGAGTTATGGTTTAACCAAAGGGCTATGTCAAAGTGATAGAGGCAAGGGGGTTTTGTTAACATCCAATGGATTCTCTGTCGTATTTAACCACATGTAAGGAGAGTAATTAGGGCATTATGGGGTTGAGGGACCACAAAATAATGCTGTAGTATCAATGGAGTAAAAGTCTTGGTGGTGTTGGATTCATGAACACCATGTGTTAGTATTTTCACCCCCCTCCTCTGACTTTCCCTTTTAAGTCACATGGTTCGCACTATCACTTTCTTTAGGACTTTGCTTAAATGTTTTATTAATGAGGTCTTCCTTACCAGCCTTATAGAAAAGAGTCTCAACTACATGGCCCTCTTTATTTCCCATATTTTCCTTGTTTTTCTTTCTAGCACTTATCAATCTATGGTCTATTCATATACTTGCTTGTATATAAGTGTAGCTCTCCCCACTAGAATATAATCTTCACAAGTGTGGGAACTTTATATTTTTGTTCACTTTGTTCCTCCATCTTCTATAACAATACCTGGCACCAAGTTGGCCCTCAATAAACATTTTTAGGAATGCATGATGCAAGCCTTTTGAAATCCTCAAGGATGATGTAGGTAAATCAAGACAGGAAACAAAGTTGGTAGACCACATCAGCTACAAGGTAAGGCCATGCTTTGAGGCTTGCCATTTTAACATTAGCGAAATTAAATTCCCACATCCAATTGACTTGTAGTGAGATTTCATCCAAGAGGCCTGCAAGTATGGACAGGCCTGGAATATTGAAGGGGATGTGGGTGCAGAAGCTGACAGAATTTTCCAGTTGAAGAATTTTTCTCCTACCATATCTTCCTGAAGATCATTTTTGAGGAGAGGTGGTCGAGTTATTCAGAATTGCGCTTTCTTTGTACTGCTTCATTATAGATTTGGCAGCACTAAATACACCTGACTGTTTCTCTCAGATTGAGGAGACGTTATAAAACATTGTGAATGGGCCATCAAGTTTACTTGATAAACAGTAGAATTCCTGAGAATCTTGGGTGTACATTTGAAGTTTTTAATTATTAATTCAGAGTTTAAAAAACTAAGACTGATAGGGTGATTCCTTCCCAGTATAATTCAGGGGTGCAGGCATGTAGGAGGGAGGTGCTTAGGTTTATCTAGGGTGGCGTTTTACCAGGCAAGTACCATGGACCGATGCAAGGGTTTAGGAAGTTGAGGTTCTTTGCAGGCAAGTTGTTATACGCCGTGGACCATGGAATCGGAGATGAAAAAGGAGGAAAATAAAAATGAGAAAGCTAATATGTAGTGAGGACATGAACTTGAATCTGCCTCTAAGACTATGCTTTTTTGACCATAAACCATGACCTAAAAGAAAATATCTACTGGCAACTATTGTATTTTAACCCCTCATAAAACAAATTAAAATGAATACTTATAAATATCAAAAATTATTTAAAACATCACTAATTAAGTTTCTAACATATCTTATATTTGTTTCTAAGCTCTGGATATGCAAGTTAAGTAAGGTATGTTCTCAGTCACAAAAGAACTCATAGTCTAATGGGAAACCTAGATGTGTAAAGGGATTATTTAAAATGTTAAGCACCTTATAAAAATATGATAGAATGCAGAGAAAGGAGAATGGCCATAATACTCTCTCTGGTCAGTGGTCAAAGTTATAAATACGTAGATCTGTTAAATGAATGCGTGGGTTTAGTTATTTGATTCGGGAGAAATTAACAGTGGCTTGAAAGCACTGACATTTAAAACCTGAAAAGTCCTGTAAGAACCTGAATATCTGCTTAGCCTGCCCCTCGGAGGTTTTATAGATGTAGAAATCTCTGACTTCTAGAATGCATAAAAGACTTTTAGAAAGAGTGCACATGTTTACCAATCTCTTTTTTGTGCCGCTACCCAAATCTAAAGAAAATAATACAGAGGTGATTGCTTGAATTTTTTTGGTTGATTTCAGACATCATTTCCCACTGAATGTTGAAGTATACTCTGTGTCCCCAGTCATTATTCCGGACATTGCTGTTAGGGACTAAACGAAATAATGTATAAAATGGTCTTTGGGGCTTCCCTGGTGGCGCAGTGCTTGAGAGTCCGCCTGCCGATGCAGGAGACGCGGGTTCGTGCCCCGTTTCGGGAAGATCCCACATGCCGCGGAGCGGCTGGGCCCGTGAGCCATGGCCACTGAGCCTGCGCGTCCGGAGCCTGTGCTCCGCAAATGGGAGAGGCCACAACAGTGAGAGGCCCGCATAACGCAAGGGAAAAAAAAAAAAAAAAAAAAAAAAATGGTCTTTGTACAGTCCTGGGAAAAGGAAAGCAGTAAATTGCATGTCAGCTATACAGGTACATGTTTTTGCCATCTTGTAAGTAATGTTTTCTAGGTTTCATGTTCTTTCGCAAATTTCTTTCTTCCTCTGCTTATTCACTCTGCACTCGCCTAGGTGATTTTATCCACTTGTATAAATTTTATGGCTGTCTCTCTAATAGTTCCCAAATGTATATATCAAACTTAAAAACAAAGCTAATTCTCCAAAGGAAAGTCCAGGCTTGATATATACAGTTGGGGATTGTTAGCAGAAAGACAGTATATAGAAAGCAATTGTTTTTTGTCAGCTTGGGCTGCTATAACCAAATACCATAGGCTGGTGAGTTAAACAACAAACGTTCATCAGGCCACCCTCAGCAGCTCTGCCTCACGAGCTAAAGTGAAACTCCTTGGACTTCACCCTCCTGTCCAACCCCGGCTCCCCTCTTGGCTCTCCTGGGAACACTTCCTAACATGTCCCTTTTACACTCACCGTCCTCCTCAGGGACTGCCTCCTCAGGCACAGTTCTGGAGCTTTACCACATTTTACTTGGAGCCTAGAATTTGAGCTTATACCAGTGGGAGGGGAGGAGGATGCCGAAAAGTCTTCTTCCGGAATGTGGCTGGAGCTGATGAAAAACTGTTTCACTGTTTGATTCCATCATCCCTTCAAGGCCCAGCTGGTCTTATTCCTTTCGAAGGACCTGCTCACCGCTCCCCACAGCAACCTCTTGACCATGGAGGCCACCAGCTCTCACTCTCATCCCACACGTCTATTTAAGTAGTAACAAATTACTACACGTGCAAAATAGAAACTGCTGTGTTTCCTGATTTTGTGGATATGTCTTGCTTTTCTCAGGCTGAGCCCCTTGGAAGCAGAAATCATCTTTCAAGTATTTGTTTGTTGCTCGTTTCTCCACCACATTCCAAAAGTTTTCAACATAACTGCACCATAAATTGTACTTATTTTAATCTCTGGAAACACCTCACATAATATCTTACACATATTTGATGATCAATAAACACTTGCTAATTAATTTACTTGATCTGAGATCAGGGTGCCAGCATGGTTGGGTTCTGGTGAGAGCCCTCTTCCTGACTTAAAGATCATTGTCTTCTTGCTGTATCTTCAAGTGGCAGAGAGAGGTAGTTCTGGTGTTTCTTCCTCTTCTTATAAGGGCACAAATCCCATCATACATGCCCCACCTTCATGACCTCATCTGAACCTAATCACCTCCCACAGTCCCCATCTCCTACTACCATCACATTGGAGTTAGGGCTTCAATATATGAACTTTGAGGGGACACAAACATTCAGTCGATAACAGAAGTTAAAGATACATTGAACTTGAAATGTCATTGGGACATATAAGTAGAAATAGCTATAGGCACATCTTTAATCAAACTACAGATGATTATCTACAGCCTTCTGATCTTCCATTGCTTCCCATGTGAGCAACGGACCCCACTATCTACTTAGCTACTCATCCTGGAAACTATAGGTGATCGTTTGCTCCTCAATCTCTGTTTTCCAACACAGGATCTTAGCAAATCAATCATAAAGTCATCTACCCCCAAAATATTTAGAATTCACCTACTTCTTTCTCTGCTCACTATGCCCATCTTGATCCAATTCACACTGGCTCTTCCCTCTGTAATCAATCTCAGAATTACCACTCTCAAAAATATTGGATGCTAAAAAAAAAAAAAAAAAAAAAATATTGGATGCTTCAAAAGATTATGGGCCGTATTTCTCCTGTATTTGCCTGATTTCCAACATTTTAGGGGTAAACCTTATAATCTCCTCCCTATTACTATATTCCAATCGATTCTGTACGAGAGAGGAGAAAAGTGCTAGAATAAACACTTTCATTCATGTTCAGTCCCTAACCTACTCTGCTGGATAATTCAATCTAAATTCCTATAATTAAAATCTAAAAATTCCTGTAATTAAAATCTAAATTCCTAATGTATTTAGATTTAGAATCTGACCACTGTGGGGGGGGTCTCATTATTAGTCGATCATGTGCTATGATTTAAGGTGAGCAAAAGGCTTCATTCATTTTTTTCTTGGCCTCCTGACTCACAGATTGGTAGGATGGCCAAGGCTGTCTTTTTCTTTCCATCTCTAAGCCCTGTACTGATCTGGAGAGAACTGTGACTCAGAAGAAGTTAGAGGCTCAGTGCTGCAGACTCCCAGAGGCCTGATCTGTTGACATTGTAGTTGGGTGCATAAGGTTGGCCTCTTCCACAGTGCATTCTGCTCATGGTTTCATCTCCAGGTGTGGCTGCCACAAGGCTGTTGCTGTCACAACCCATGAAGTTCACATCCTGTGACTCAGCCTCTTTCTCCTCACTTAGGTGGTAAAACACATACTATGATCTCACTTCAAATAATGTTAAAACAGCTAATGGCCTTAGTGTTGGGGCCTTTTGGTCTTATTCTTAAAATATATAAAACCCTTTATTGGAGAATCTGTTCCTTGTAGTATTGCATAGTGCCTCATGCTCTTCAAATACCTTTTCAAATTGTATGGAGGCCATGAAATCTTGACCTTCCTTGCTTTTCCTCTCAGAGAGTGGGCATATTTGGACATATATTCTAGAGTCATGATCTATAGATTACATAAACTTTTATGAAAAAAAATTGCAGCTGGAGAAAGGCAAAACCAATTTATATTGCAGTCAGAATAACACCAGCACAGCCCCATTAAGGATTAGTCAGAAGAATATATAGATATTCACTATGCACTCAATAAGTCAATAGCCCAGTGAGAATTGAAACTTTTAAGAAAACATCAGTAGAAATGTGGGAACATTGCTTATTGGAGAAATGTGTCAGCAACCTTGATCATTGTTTTTTTTTTTTTTTTTTTTTTTTTTTTTTTGTGGTACGCGGGCCTCTAGCTGTTGTGGCCTCTCCCGTTGCGGAGCACAGGCTCCGGACGCGCAGGCTCAGCGGCCATGGCTCACAGGCCCAGCTGCTCCACGGCATGTGGGATCTTCCCAGACCAGGGCACGAACCCGTGTCCCCTGCATTGGCAGGCGGACTCTCAACCACTGCACCACCAGGGAAGCCCTTGATCATTGTTTAGATTTAAATTTGATTTTTAGTCTTTGGGATTTAAATCTTTATTGCATCTTCAAAGTATCAATAGCTTGCTTCTGCTGAATCAAGTTCTCTGAATCTTGGGGCTTCAGTATGTTCCACCTGCTAGATATATTGATACGTATATATGTATGTATGTGTATACACACACACACACACACACTTATTTCAGTATTAATATTATCAGTCTTTGTTCAAATAATTGTTCCAAGGTTTCAGGAATATCAGAAATCTAAGGAGTAATTTTACATGTTCTTATATAATAATAACAACAACAACAGCCAGAGCAAGTCTAGAATATGCCAGAAATTTTACATGGATCATTTCTAAATCTTACTACAGTCCTGCAAACTTGGTGTGTGGGTCATGTGATATTTTGAGGTATTATGTTTTTTCCCTGTGTTTTCTTCTGAACACTCCCACCCCAACCCATTCTATATAAGCACATGGTTAGACTTACGTTTGTTGTTTTGAGTGAGTTTTGGGACAAGAGAGAATACAGAAGACTCCTGTGAATCTTCCTAAATTCCAGAGATGGGAAAAGATTGGAACCTAGAAAGTTTTTCCAGCCTAGTGTGAAGGGAGATGGTGAAAATGGAGTGGTTTGGGGGTCTCAGCACACAGGGGACATGCCCTTGTTTCCAGCAGAGAAGGCAGAGGGCCAGCAATTTTTCTGGAGGAAAAATGCCTACAAAAGCCATATCGGCAAGTGGGACCACTGGCAACCTCAGAGGAAGACCTCAGAGCCCCAGGCAAAGCTTGGGCTCATCCAGAGTGTCTAGGTCCTCAAAGTCATGCTGATGGGAGGAAGGACAGTACTTTTCAGGATAGATGACTCTTGAACCGTATGGCACCTGGCTTGGAACTGCATAGGGTTTTAAGATAGAGGCACAGATTCTGAGTAAGGGATAGAAATACTTCCTAAAACACTGAATAAAATAGAATTTAGCCAATCTAGTATGATAGCTTTCTTGACTTTCTGGTTTTTTTGCAATAACTAAGAAAAATTACTGAAAATACCAGAGGTGTTTAGAGAATATATTAAATTGAATTGAGTTAAACAATGGGAGTAATTTAGTGATCTAATCACTTTATTCTCATAGAACAATACCCTCTGTCTTGCATGTATCTGTTTTTCAGGTGTTATATATTTTTTGAATCCTCATCTGAATCAAACTCTTATCTAATTGAAAGCATATTGGACTTAGACATTGTAAAGAAGTGTAATTTTTCATGATTCCTTTCTGTCATGAATTTAGTGAGTGAAGTTTGTTCTGCATTTTAAGGAATGCAATTGCAGCAGCTGGCAGTCATTACAATGACTATAAATTTCTACCCTAATGTATTTCTATTGTTATATTTTTGCTTACAAAGATTTTAGTGTCACTTTATTTAATTGAAATCAAATGATGTTATTTACTTTGTAGTGATGCAAAAAAAATTGCATTTGTAAGCGACTGTTATTCAAATTGAATTTTCTTATAGAATGCTGGAAGTCTTTAGTGCAGAACATTTTACATATAAATTTAAAACAAGTGCTAAACTGTGACATATACTTGGCCAGACCAATAATGAAGATGATATGGTAGCTGAGATTGCAATTGATTATGTGCAAGGAATTGTTGAGTCATCAGATGACACAAGATTCAAAAAATTACCCTAAAAGTGAAAAGAGCAGTATCTGATATCTACAGACATTATCACTTTGTATAATATATTTAGTAAAATAACTGAGTGAATGCTAATACAATAATATCCCACAATGGTCTTTATCTTTAGCAGCATTGTATGATTACTTTTGGATTTTTAAAAATATTAAAATGTATATTCTGGAAAAAATTCAGAAAAGCGCCTATAAATTGACCCCCTTCCTAGAGGAGGTGCTTGTTCACGGTTGACCCTATGAGTTATTTGTGTGTGTAAAACAGATTTGGAATTATTTCTGATCTAATGCTAATGTCTGAAGCCATTCTGCAACTGTGGAGTATCTAGGGACTTTGGTAAACATTTCTGTAAATTCTCTGCCTTCTTAGCTGGATGATCATGTTTTTCTTTTGTCTTTATGCTCAACTGGTGACACTGGTTCTGATGTTAGAAGGTTCTTGCAATACCTAAGGAAACTGAGGAAATAAATGGAATATGTGTTCTTTATGTTCTCTATTTCTCAATCCTCTAGTTGGAAAAATAGTTTAAATCCAAGTAAATTTTGCTTTTGGTTCTAGAATGTTTTGTTAGATTCCAAAACGACCACAGATCTCTCCCATCCCTGCATGTACATCTTTTTGCAATGTGAATTTGCTACTCATCCCATTTGAATCTAATTCTGGACAAGTGACTTGCTTTGGCCAATGGGACATTAGCAACTGCGATGCAAGCTGAGTCCTTTTGTCACTAACCCTCCCTTGCTGCCAGGAACCCATTTCCCACCATGTGATCAGAGAGAATGAGAGATCATGTGAAGAGAGACCCTAGCTGTCCCAGCAATGACTGAGGCCATCCTTGTCCTTTAAGCCCCAGTCAGCCAGCTGAGACCATAAGAATCTCCTAATGAACTCACAGAATGTGAGGAGTAACGCATGTGTGCTGTTTGAAGTCCCCACATTTTGCTATGGTGTGTTATGAAGCAAAAACTGATAGGATTCTATTTTGAGAGGAAGTGGAGTACTGTAATAATGCAGTGCAAATACTGTATCACCCACTGCAAGCCCATCTGTCTGACCTTGTGCTTTGACTCCTAGTTATTTTCGATTCCTCAAAACTTAAACTCAGATGGAGAGTTCAAAACCCTTAATTCCTTTGCTCTCATTATGATAGTAGTTCCCAATCCTGACTTTTTAGCTTAGGTTAACATCTCACTTGCGTTTGGTAATTGCCTACACTCTGAATTGAAAATAGTACTTTTCTTTGACATTCATTTTTAGGTAGCATCTGGGTGTATTAGTTAAAAGTCCTTTTTCCAGTCATAGTGCCATGACCCACCACGTTGTAAGTCCTTTATATGTCTACTGGGCTTCCGAACTTGAATCCACAGAGGTATTTCTTAGACTTTTTCTGGTCTGCTTCAATTTGACCATCTGCCCTTCTCTCTTGGTGCCTTAAACACTACCTTGTATACTTTGGCTCAGACCTTTGGCTTATGAAGTAATTTGAGGAAACACATCTTTGAAGGGAGCGTTATTGTTACTTGGATCTACATGAAAGCAGGCTAAACAATGGCCTTGTGTTATGATTTCAAGTATGTTCAAAGTTACTCCTTTCTAAATTAATTGTCCTTGTGTCTAATTGTTTTTGTCATTAAACTCACTCCTTGGAACAACATTTCCTTGGTTTCCAGCATTCACTAATTCCATATTAGAAAGAGCCACTCATTAATTTCCTAGCAAAGGAAAGCATAAGAAAATGTAACTCAGAAGGAATGCTTTGAAATAGAGAGGGATAGGAGTGGAGATATGCATTTCATGGAGTATTCTTTTTTTTTTTTTTTTAACATCTTTATTGGGGTATAATTGCTTTACAATGGTGTGTTAGTTTCTGCTTTATAACAGAGTGAATCAGTTATACATATACATATGTTCCCATATCTCTTGCCTCTTTGTCTCCCTCCCACCCACCCTCCCTATCCCATCCCTCCAGGCAGCCACAAAGAACCGAGCCGCTTTCCCTGTGCCATGCGGCTGCTTCCCACTGGCTATCTACCTTACGTTTGTTAGTATATATATGTCCATGTCTCTCTCTCGCCCTATCACACCTCACCCTTCCCCCTCCCCATATCCTCAAGTCTGTAGTCCAGTAGGTCTGTGTCTTTATTCCTGTTTTACCCCTAGGTTCTTCAATAACATTTTTTTTTTCTTAAATTCCATATATATGTGTTAGCATACGGTATTTGTCCTTCTCTCTGACTTACTTCACTCTGTATGACAGACTCTAGATCTATCCACCTCATTACAAATAGCTCAATTTCGTTTCTTTTTATGGCTGAGTAATATTCCATTGTATATATGTGCCACATCTTCTTTATCCATTCATCCGACGATGGGCACTTAGGTTGTTTCCATCTCCGGGCTATTGTAAATAGAGCTGCAATGAACATTTTGGTACATGACTCTTTCTGAATTCTGGTTTCCTCAGGGTATATACCTAGTAGTGGGATTGCTGGGTCATATGGTAGTTCTATTTGTAGTTTTTTAAGGAACCTCCATACTGTTCTCCATAGTGGCTGAACCAATTCACATTCCCACCAGCAGTGCAAGAGTGTTCCCTTTTCTCCACACCCTCTCCAGCATTTATTGTTTCTAGATTTTTTGATGATGGCCATTCTGACTGGTGTGAGATGATATCTCATTGTAGTTTTGATTTGCATTTCTCTAATGATTAATGATGTTGAGCATTCTTTCATGTGTTTGTTGGCAGTCTGTATATCTTCTTTGGAGAAATGTCTATTTAGGTCTTCTGCCCATTTTTGGATTGGGTTGTTTATTTTTTTGTTATTGAGCTGCATGAGCTGCCTGTAAATTTTAGAGATTAATCCTTTGTCAGTTGATTCATTTGCAAATATTTTCTCCCATTCTGAGGGCTGTCTTTTGGTCTTGTTTATGGTTTCCTTTGCTGTGCAAAAGCTTTGAAGTTTCATTAGGTCCCATTTGTTTATTTTTGTTTTTATCTCCATTACTCTAGGAGATGGGTCAAGAAGGATCTTGCTGTGATTTATGTCATAGAGTGTTCTGCCTATGTTTTCCTCTAAGAGTTTGATAGTTTCTGGCCTTACATTTAGGTCTTTAATCCATTTTGAGCTTATTTTTGTGTATGGCATGGAGTATTCTTTAATAAAATCAATATGGTAGAAATATTGGAGTTACAGGACCAGCGTTCAAATATGAACTTTACTATTACTAATTATTTTTATGACCGTGGGCAGTTAAAATACTTTAAGCTTCGTTAAAAAAAATGTGTGTATTGAAGCTGATACATAGTTCAAAATGTTGTTTTGAGGTTCACTTGAGATGTGTGTAAAGCACTTAGAATAGCTCTTAGGAGCTAGAAGGACCTCAAAGCACTGAGACTGATGCCTGTGCCTCTCATTAGTTGGGTGGGGCTGTGAGGAAAAGGCTTGTTGTGGGGGGGGGGGGGCCTTTGGTTTTTGAAGGAAAAAGAATGACTCAAAGATGAGGAGGAACATGATAAAGACAAAATTTGCTTCCTTTGTGGTTTTATCTGTATCTAACTCATGTCTTAATGTATAAAAGACCTATGTATCGGGGAAATAAGTAAGAGGACAATACCTGAATGGAAGAGTGCAAATTTTTACCTGTAATAAGAAAAAACAAAAGTCTTAATCATAGAAGAATTCAGTATTGGAATGATATACTGAAGGAAGTTGTACAGTATGTATGCATGTATGTATGCATATATGTACACATGTATTTTATATGTATATGTACCTATCAGTCTTTAAGAAACAAATTCAGTCATGGATCTGTTTTGAAATAAGTTGAAATTCCAGCTTAACACTTGGCATCTTTCTGGTTTATAAAAATATATGGATTCAGGTAGAATAAGGGAAGTCATTATCTGCCATGAAGTATTGCCTACGAAAGATCTGCTTCCCTCTCCCACCCCCTCACAGTAGAGCAGAAGGCTAATTGAACAGATTCAGACATGCATTAAAGACATACGATAGTATAGAAAGTACTATCCAGATGGACTTAAATATTGCTTTTCCCATTCCAAACGTTTATCTTTACATGTGTGATATCTGCAGGTTTGCACCTGATGATTTTTTTTTTTTTTTTCGCGGTACGCGGGCCTCTCACTGCTGTGGCCTCTCCCGTTGCGGAGCACAGGCTCCAGACGCACAGGCTCAGCGGCCATGGCTCACGGGCCCAGCTGCTCCGTGGCATGTGGGATCTTCCCGGACCGGGGCACGAACCTGCGTCCCTTGCATCGGCAGGCGGACTCTCAACCACTGCGCCACCAGGGAAGCCCTGCACCTGTTGATTTTAATGCCTCGATTTTTATTCAGTAATTTTGACTGCATCATTTTCTTTGTCTTTTGGAATATTGAAATGGAGATGTTTCTATTAAAATACTTATAGAATTATTTTCAGTCAAAGCCTTGAATATCAAATAACAACTGGAGGTTTTAGTTTGCTTCTTAATGTTTTTTTCTATTTTCCCAAATAAGTATTTATTGCTTTAATAAATAGGAAAATTAAATATGACATTTTAGAAGTTTAGAAAGCAAGGTTATAAATGACTTAATCTAAAATCATATAGTAAATCAAAGTGAGAACTTTGCAAACTTTAAACTTTAGAAATGTGTGCTTATTTTAAAACTAGTGTTCTTAACATTCTTGTGAAAAAAATTCTTGATTTAAACATCTTACATATAATCATACAGAAAAAAAGTGTTTTACTTTTTTGTGCTAAGACTACAGGTGATACTGCTCTTCATTCATTATAATTTTCTGATATAATTATGTTTAAAATTTATTAAAAATATGTATGCCAGAAGATTATAAATTAATAAACTTTAAACGCTTTACAAGACACTACCTTGCATTACGTTACTATTTAAAGAGACAGCATTTGGGGCTTCCCTGGTGGCGCAGTGGTTGAGAGTCCACCTGTCGATGCAGGGGACATGGGTTCGTGCCCCGGTCCGGGAAGATCCCACATGCCGCGGAGCAGCTGGGCCCATGAGCCATGGCCACTGAGCCTGCGCGTCCGGAGCCTGTGCTCCGCAACGGGAGAGGCCATAGCAGTGAGAGGCCTGCGTACTGCAAAAAAAAAAAAAAAAAAGAGAGATAGCATTTGAACTTCTAAGTCTTACAGACTCAAACTTTTAAAAGCCTTACTGTATTTTGTGAGGAACAGGCAGTGATGATTGACAAAAATGTAGAAGTGTTACATATATGAGAAATGAAAGCATTCTATTCATAGTTTATTACTATTGACTATTTTTTAATTGCTTAATTCTTAATTACTTTGAAAATATTTAAAATAAGACCACTTTTCATTTGCCAATTAGGCTAAGTGTTATGGTATAATTTATATATATATATATATATATCATGATATAAAGTATTATTTGTTGCAGGAAGGTAAAAATATGAAACTTTCAGTTGATTTACTGACTATATATGCTAAATGTATTTCTTTATGATTATAAAATGTTTGCGGATCCGCTGTCCTCATGACTATGGGACACAAGTTTCAACAAAGTAAAATGTATAAGAAAATAGAGTTCTACATGAACAACTAAAACACAGCTGATTCACTTCATTACCAATGAGGATAGAGTGTGTGTTAGTCAGTGTCTTTTGAAAGGGTAATATCTGAAGTTGAAGGGAATAATGAGTAGTGTTTTCACTACTCTTTGTTCGTATTTCTATGCAAAGGTTAATTTCTTTAATAAGGCGTTCTGCTTTAATAGATATTAATTTCAATGCAAATCACTTTGAGTCATTTGTTCTCTCAACTATAAACATTATAATTATGAGCACTGGAAATATAATTTAAAGCATTATGGTCTGATGCAACAAAGCCTGTAGTATTAACTGGAAATGGTCTTTGGCAGTGGGACTTTGACAGAAGAACTGCTGCTGCCCCTCCAGAGCCCTCCAAACCCCATCTGTCTCAAGGGAATTTACTCTTCACATCTTCAGGAAGAGTCAACCTCTCTGCAGTTAATGGTGAGTGGAATTGAAATGAAAATCAAAATTCCTTTGAAGTTATGGAATTAGATACCTCATTTCTTTTTCTTTACCGATGTCTATATTTACTGCTTTCCCTAGAACCCTATTCACTGAGATTCTGAGAGCACGCTGATCAGAATGTTTTGGTACTATGTTTCATTTTACTTCAGTACATGATAATATCTCTTCCATAATTCCATTGCCAGAAACAATCTTCCCAAGCACAGAAAAATTATGACATTTCTGTGCTATCTATATTAACTAATCAGTGATATAAATTTGGTTCAGTCTGGATTTCCTTTAATTAAATACATTAAACACAGAGAAAACACTTTTACTTTATAACACAAGCATATTCAAGACATCTCCTGGATGTGTAGTTTCAGTTATAGAAGACAATATATTCAACCACTTATTGTTCATTTGATAAGACTCACCCATGACCTATTATGGGTAAATGATCATGGCAGACATTGAGAATGCAAGGTGCAGCTCAGCATGTAGTTAAAGAAGCAGGCAGGCCAACCACTAGTTACAAAGCATCATGACAAATATTCACAGATTTATACAGCAAGTGATGTGGAAGCACAAAAAAGGAGTAATTAACTATGTTTGGGAAATCAGACAGAAATTCTGATTGTGTGTGTGGGGGGGTGGGGGGTGGGTAGGTGTGGTGTGGGGTGGTGGGAGTGATGTTTGAACTTGGTCTAGGTATATGATATTGTATTCTTCAAGTGAACAAATGAAATTGGGTTGGTGAAGGAGAAGTGTAATTTATAGCAATAGTATGTAGTGGTTAAGAACTTGTAGTTAGGAGTTGGCAAATTTAATTTGCATCCCTGTTTTATCTCTTAATACACGTGTGACCTTGACAAGTTAGTTAATCGCTCTGAAGATAAATATAAATAAAAATAATACTTATTTCATAAGCTTCTTATGCAGATCAAGAGACTTACTTATAAAATACTTAGCAGCATGGCTGGCTTGTGATAAACAATCAACCCATGATACCTAATTTATATAGGGTTGAGAGTCAAGAAGTATTATTTAAATATTCACACAAATAATTAGAGAAATAGAGGGCCAAATGTGTTGATTTATGTTGAATATAACTTCTAGAATAATTAAAAATAGAATAGAAATGTCTGTATGCCTTCAAAAAAACCAAAAAAAAATTCATGTAGCAAAAGTAACCAGTTTAACTAAAGATGAACTTCTTATAATGTTATATAAGAGAACGAAGCTCAAACATATTCATCATGACAGTCAAAGTAAGTTAAAGCTTCCTATTAAAGATATATTCAGATGGTGTCAAAAATTAATATCCAATTCATGCTTTATAAAAGAGATTCATGTAAAAAAATAAACTTGCTAGATTTCTAATGATAAAGCATGTATCATTTAAGGAGAAATAAAGAAGAGAAATCATATTAGATGCAATAAAATTCAAGGCCAAAAGCATTAAGGTAGAACATTTTTGTCTTGTGTATGTAAATTTAACCAGTGACTATTGGCCAGAACACCTATGAGTGGCCTTTCTCTGTGGACTGGGCTTCCTCAGGAACTCCAAGGGCAAGCATCCTGAGAGAAAGAGCCAGATAAAAACCAAGCCACCTTTGATGACCTAGCCTTGGAAGTTACGGTAACTTATCTGGTATTGCATTTGTGAAGGTTGTCACAGTCTCCCTCCCCCATGCGGGATTGGGGGAGAGCCTTCACCTCTTGATGAAGGAGTGGCAAAGTCCTGAAGAGCATGTGTAACCAGAAGTAGTGCTCTGACCATTTTGGGAAACCACAGTCTATCACAGCCTCACCATCTGGCAACAGAACTTCTCATCCTTCAGGCAAGCAAAATCCACTCATCCTTTCCCCCAAGAACTCCCTAACATCTCATTCCATCATGGTATCAGGCTGTATTGGAATTGAATGTTACCAAATAATTGATGTTTAAGAATAGTTGAAGGTTATAGATGCAAAGCCTGCATAGTTAGGAACCATGAAAATCAATTTAGAAATTACTTGAAGCAATAAGAAAATACAGTAAAATAGCAAGTTAATAGATGCAAAAAATCAATAACATTCTTATTTACAAGCAATAGCAAGTTTAATGATAGGATAAGCAAATCTTCTTTATAATAGCATTTAAAAGCACGGTTAAAGACATGTTTATATTACCTAGAGTAAATTGTATTGTTACAATATTAATGAGCCCTGGATAACTATTTGCAAATTACAATGAGAGGGAAAAGTTTAATATCTTTAATATATGATAAGCTCCTAAAAAGAAATAAGATAAACATACCAAAAGGAAAAAGCAAAGGACATGACTAGGCACTGAGGAAAAAAAAGAAAAAAATAACAATGTTGAACCTACACTGCTTCTTAGTCTCCTCTGTTCAATTCTGCTGATTGCCCTTCCTTTCACAGGTATTGATTCCTAATAAATATCTTGTACCCCAAGCTCAATTTTAGCATCTGCTCCCAGAGAACCCAAATTGTGACAGTCATGCAAATTGAATATCATTTCTGGAGAGAGTTTTACATTCTTATGCATCCTCTTTATCCAGACAGTTTTACAACTGGTAATTTTTTCTAAAGAAATAATATAAAATATACTTATGAACTTAAGTTACATATGCAAGAATGTTCTTAGTTTGTATGAAAAGTGAAAAATGATATTTGTTTAAGTGATTTACAATTTGGGATTAATTAATTTAAATTAATGCTGTTAGGAAAAAATGTTTTAGCTATGCATATTTATTTATTTAAATAACAGCTTACCATATTGCTTTGCCAATCATGAACTATATGGTGTATATATATATATATATATATATATATAAAATGAATGTCTAGGGGGCAGTCCAAGATGGCACCATAGGAAGATCCTGAACTCACCTCTTCCCATGGACACACCAAATCTATAGCTGCATATCGAACAATTCACTCTGAAAAAGACCTGTAAACTAGCTGAACAGCTCTTTCACAACAGACAACAAAAGGACCACAGTGAGACAGGTAAAAGAGGCAGAGAGGCAGTCTTGCCAAAAACCCCATTCTGGGCGTAGTGACTCACAATCGGGAAGGATCTCACAAGTCTGGAGCTTGCCTCTGAGGAGATAGGAGTCTGTCAGGCACCCTTGAGACCTGCAATAGGGGGAGAAGCCCCCCAAATATCTGGCTTTAAAAACCAATGGGGTTGGGGGCTTCCCTGGTGGCGCAGTGGTTGAGAGTCCGCCTGCCAATGCAGGGGATACGGGTTCGTGCTCCAGTTTGGGAAGATCCCACATGCCGCGGAGCGGCTTGGCCCGTGACCCATGGCCGCTGAGCCTGCACGTCCGGAGCCTGTGCTCCGCAACGGGAGAGGCCACACAGTGAGAGGCCTGCGTACCGCGAAAAAAACAAAAAACAAAAACAAAAAACCAATGGGGCTTATATTTTGGAGACCCAAAGGGCTGTAAGGAACTGAGATACTGCTCTTAAAGGGCTCACATGCAGACTCACTCACCCCCAGGATCCAGCACACAAATAGCAGTTTGAAAAGTGCCTAGACTAAATGGGAAGATACATTATCTAATTGTAAAGTGTCTGCCAGAGGGGCAGGGGCCATTTGGGAGGAGGGGATGCTTTCAAACTTCTTTTATGAGGCCAGCTTTACCCTGATACCAAAATCAGACAAGGATACCACAAAAAAAGAAAATTGCAGACCAATATCTCTGATGGCATAGATGCAAAAATCCTCAACAAAATATTAGCAGACTGAATTTAAGAATACATTAAAAGAATCATACACCATGATGAAGTGGGATTTATTCCAGAGATGCAAGATGGAACAACACCCACAAATCAATCAATGTGATGTACCACATTAACAAAATGCAGGATGAAAAATCACAGGATCATCTCAATAAATGCAGAAAAAGCATTTGACAAAATTTAGCAACCATTTATGATTAAAACTCTCAACAAGGTAGGTATAGAGGGAACTTACCTCAACATAGTAAAGACTATATATGACAGTCCCACAAGTAACATCATACTCAACAATGAAAAGCTGAAAATTTTCCCTCTCAGATCAGATAAAAACAGGATGTCTCTTCTCCCCACTTTTATTCAACATAGTTTTGGAAATCCTAGCCAAAGCAATTAAGCAAAACATAAATAAATAAAAAACATCCAGATTGGAAGGGAAGAAGTAAAACTGTCACTATTTGAAGATAACATGATTTTATATATAGAAAACCCTACAAACTTCACCAAAAACTGTTAGAACTAATAAATGAATTCAGTAAAGTTGCAGGGTAAAAATTCATAAAAATATCTCAAGTGTCTCTATACACTAACAATGGACTATCAGAAAGAGAAAACTTAAAAAAAATCCCATTTACAATTGCATCAAAAATAATAAAATACCTAGGAATAAATTTAATCAAGGAGGTTAAAGACCTGAGGTGTACACTAAAAACTGTAAAGTATTGAAGAAAGAAACCGAAGACAACACAAATAAATGGAAAGATATACCATGCTCATGGATTGGAAGAATTAATATTGTTTAAATGATCTTACTACCCAAAGCAATCTACAAATTCAGTGCAATCCCTATCAAAATTCCAATGGCATTTTTCAAAAAAACAGAACAAACAATCCTAAAATATGTATGGAACTACAAAATACCCCATATAGCCAAAGCAATCTTGAGAAAGAAGAACAAAAGTGGAGACATCACACTTCCTGATTTCAAACTATATTCAAAATAGTATGGTATTGACATAGAAACAGACACATAGATCAATAGAGAGCCCAGAAATAAACCTGTAAATATATGGTCAGTTAATTTGCAGCAAAGGAGACAAGAATATATAATGGGGAAAGAACAATCTCTTTAGTAAATGGTGTTGGAAAAACTGAACAGCCCCATGTAAAAGAGTGAAACTAAGCTACTGTCTTACACCAGCCACAAATATTAACTCCAGATGGATTAAAGACTTAAACAAAAGACCTGAAACCATAAAACTCTTAGAAGAAAACATAGGCAGTAAGCTCCTTGATATCAGTCTTGATTATGATTTTTTTGGATCTGACTCCAAAAGCAAATGCAGTAAAACAAAAATAATTATGTGGGACTACATCAAACTAAACAGCTTCTGCACAGCAAAGGAAACCATGAACAAAATGAAAAGGCACACTACTGAATGGGAGAAAATATTTGCTAACAATATAACTGATGAGGTTAATACCCCACATATATAAAGAACTCATATAACTCAGTACTAAAAAACCAAGCAATCTGATTTAAAAGTGAGCAGATGATCTGAATTGACATTTTTCCAAAGAAGCAACACAGATGGCCAAGAGGCACAAGAAAAGATACTAAAAATCACTAATCATCAGGGAAATGCAAATCAGAACCCCAATGAGATACCACCTCACACCTGTCAGAGTGACTGTTATCAAAAAGAGAAAAAATAAGTGTTGGCAAAGATGTGGAGAAAAGGGAACCCTCATGCACTGTTGATGGAAATGTAAATTGGTGCAGCCACTATGGAAAACAGTATGGAGGTTTCTCAAAAAAATAAAAAATAGAAATACCACATGATTTAGCTATTCTACTTCTGGGTGTTTCTCTGAAGAAAATGAAAACATTAATTCAAAAAGATATATGCACCCCAAATTCATCACAGCATTTACAATAGCCAATACATGGAAACAATCTAAGTGTACATTGATGGATGAATGGATAAAGAAGATGTAGTGTGTGCGCACATGAGCATGCACGCACACACACACTGGAATACTACTCAGCCATAAAAAGAATGAAATCTTGCCATTTGCGACAGCATGGATGAACCCGGAGGGTATTATGCTAAGTGAAATATGTCAGACAGAGAAAAACATATGCTATATAATTTTACTTATATGTAGACTCAAACAAACAAGACAAAACAAAACTCATAAATACAGAGAACAGAACTGTGGTTGCTAGAAGGGAGGAGGGTTGAGGGGTGGATGAAAGGGGTGAAGGGGGACAAGAGGTACAAACTTCCAGTTATAAAATAAATAAGTTGTGGTGGTGTAATATACAGCATGGTGACTATAGTCAATACTAATGTAGTGCATATTTGAAAGTTGCCAAGAGAATAAATCTTAAAATTTCTTACGTAAAAACAATTGTACCTTTGTATGGTAACAGATGATAATGAGATTTATTGCAGTGATCATTTCACAGAGTATACAAATATTGAATCATGTTCAATATGAACGTGAAACTAATATGTTAAATGTCAATTTTACCTCAATTTTAAAAAGAGAAAATAGTTACAATTCAGGCATAAAGAAGAAAAGAATATATAATTATACAATAAAATCTTGTCTAATAAAATCCTTGTTAGAAAAACAATGAATCTGTAGTGTTAAAGAGAACTAATTTAACCACAAAAGAGTTTCTGGTAGGAGTTATTTTACATAGCTATCAAAAGGATGGGAATCTTGGTGAGGTATTTAATATTTGGCATAATCAAAGTGCTGTCTTTTTTTTTTTTTTTTTTTTTTTTTTTCCC
>NW_006787203.1:1311213-1329136 GCF_000442215.2 Lipotes vexillifer
CATCCCCTGCATCGGCAGGCGGACTCCCAACCACTGCGCCACCAGGGAAGCCCCCAAAGTGCTGTGTTTTTGATGAGTTATTGCTATGGCGTATCATCAGAGTCCCGTCACTTTGATAGAGTATGCTAATGATATCTTTTTTGAACAACAGAAGTGTGAGTATGCATTAAAGTAATGCTATTCTATACTTAAGAACCACTCAAAAAGGTAAACAAACTACTCTTAAAGACTACCTAATTTTTACTTGGAAAACTCATTAAAATATAAAAATGGTAATTTGTTTTTTATTGTTAAGCATTGCCAAAGTCAAGTTCCTGAAATCTTCAAGAAATCAGGATAACCACTTATCTTCTTGTAAGTCTTTGTGTTTCATTGTTTTTCTTAATTAAAAAACAGAAAAGCACATTGAAAGCCTATATTTGACAATTTAAAAAAATGTGTGTTGTTTTTACCTTCATTCAGAAATTTAGACTTTTTTTCTCCTAAAAACATATGAGAATTTTGCATAGTAATCTTTGTCAGGTAACGATAGAAAGCAATGTAATCATGTCATATTCAATGAATGATTTTTGTGACTATGTTTCATTTATCATCTTCATTGAAGCATTATATAAATATGCATAATCTTTCTTTACTGAGCTTTTACAGTATAATTTCACAAGTAGATGAAAAATGCTGTATTTAGATTGTTGGCTGAATTCCCAGTTTTGTTTTGTTTTCTGAAATTCAAGAGCATTATAGATTGATTCTTTGTTTTTTTTTATTTTTTGCATATGCTCTGCCTTCTATAGTTAATTTAGAATGTGTTTTAGTTTTCTAATGTTTTAGTTACTAATAGAATCATGGAGTAATCTCTACTTGAGTTCACTATAATCCTATAGAGCAATGTTTCTTTTTTCCTGTTTGAACAGCAAACTGAAGGCCACACAGGATACAAATCCTGGGTCAGGCAGTATGACTTCAGAGCCCTCAGAATCTTAACCTCTGACGTTTACCAAAGAATGCAATGATAATAAATATATATTGACTTTATCCATAACTGCCTCAATTCATCCAATGACATTTTAAAATATTGACTGAGCATATACTATTTTTCAAGCATTGCTCCTAGGGATCCAGGTGCTAAGTAAACATGACAAACAAGGTTACTGCACTTCATCCACTGTTGTAGTTGGAAAAGACAGGTAAACAACAGGTAGCCAAATAAATGACATAGTTTAAGAAAGTGCTAAGTGCATTGAAGGACATAAAGTTCTGAGATAGAGGCTGCCTGTTGGGTATTCTGTTTGACAGGATAATCAGAGAAGGTTTCTCAGGAAATGTATTCATAGATCTGAAGGTTGAGAAGGCTGAAGGTTGAGAAGAAGCCAGCCATATAAAGATACAGGGAATGAGCATTACAGGCAGGGTAGACAATTAAGTTTAAAGGCCTGCATGTGGAAGCAAGATTGGTGTTTTAGAGGAGTTCTAAAAATTTATGGTATTATTATTATTATTATTATTGGCCTACTACTGTTTCAGCTAAGAGAGGTAGTGAGCACTGCTAGAAGAGTTTAAACATCCATTGATACTATAATACTATAAAATCATAAAAACAAACTTAATATACAATAAATACCAAAACAAGATAACTATATCTCAAATACTGAAAGTGATTTAGATTAGAAAATCTTTTCAGTGGAGACAGAAAGAGAACCTCTATTGAGAATTCATCTAAAATCCTAAGTAATTTATAGAGTAGATCCTGAGAAGCCCCAAGACTTAAAAGTTAAAGGAGCAGGGGTCAGGGGTGGTGGAGGGTGAAGGAGTGGGAGAGATTTGATGGGTTTTATGAGTACCCCTTGGGTTAACATTCATTTTCCATTGTGCTTGAGAGATGAGGAGAAATTTAAATACTTTAAACAGGAAAACACTTAAGGAAGCTTTATAAGCACTTATTTTAGCTAAGGTAATGTGCATGTGCTGCTTGTGTTGGGGTGGTTCCTGTGCATTGAAGTTAGACCTCAATGCACAGGATGATGTAACTTGAGCCCCATTAAAGAAACCACACACCTGAGCACACAAATGCAGTACAGGGCACTCAGATCTGATTCCATCAACCCATTTGCCTTTGTCCTAGCTCTGTCAGAAAGTAATGTACCTTTGTTTTATCCATTCCCTCATCTTTCCCAAAACTCCCCCTTCCCTCATTCTTGATTTCCCTCTTTTCTATTAAAAATAGGAAATTTAGGGCTATTTTATTTGTATCTTCATTTCTTACCAGTGCTAATTTTAAAAACTGCAAAAATAATCCAATAAAAACAAAATAGTAAGACAATTATAGGCACTACATAACATTTTTGAAAGTAATTTAGAAAATCTTTGCTCTATAATTTTATATATGTATTTTTTATTAACCATTTTTTATTGAAACATAGTTAATTTACAGCATTGTGTTTCAGGTATACAGCAAAGTGATTCAGTTTATCTATCATCTATCTATCTATCTACATGCTTTTTCAGACTCTTTTCCATCATAGGTTATTACAGGACATTGACTCTAGTTCCCTGTGCTGTACAGCAGGTTCTTGTTGTTTATCTATTTTATATATAGTAGTGTTTATATGTTAATCCCAAACCCTAATTTATCCCTCCCCCCAACCCCAATCATCCCCTTTGGTAACCATAGATTTGTTTTCTATGTCTGTGAGTCTTTTTCTGTTTTGTAAATAAGTTCATTTGTATCATTTTTTAAGATTTCACATATAAGTGATTTCATATGATATTTGTCTTTCTCTATTTGACTTCACTTAATATGATAATCTCTAGGTCCATTCCTGTTGCTGCAAATGGCATTATTTCATTCTTTTTATGGCTGAGTAATATTCCATTGTATATATGTACCACATCTTCTTTATCCATTCATCTGTCTATGGACATTTAGGTTGCTTCCATGTCTTGGCTGTTGTAAATAGTGCTACTATGAACATTGGGGTGTGTGTATCTTTTCAAATTAGAATTTTCATCTTTTCTGGATATATGCCCAGGAGTGGGATTGCAGGATCATATGGTAACTCTATTATTAGTTTTTTAAGGAACCTCCATCCTCTTTTCCATAGTGGCTGCACCAATTTACATTCCCACCAACAGTGTAGGAGGGTTCCTTTTTCTCCACCCCCTCTCCAGCATTTATTATTTGTAGACTTTTTGATAATGGCCACTTTGACCAGTGTGAGGTGATCCCTCATTGTAGTTTTGATTTACATTTCTCTATTAATTAGCAGTGTTGAGCATATAAAAATTTTAAATTACCAAGAATAATTTAAAACTGTCTATACCTAAAGACATAGCCTAGAATTATATAAAATGAAAATTTTCATAACCCGCAAGTAAAGAGAGAAATCTCAAAAAACATAGCACAGAATCTTTAATATACCTCATTCAGTATTTGACAGAAATATAAGACTAGAAAACAAGCAAGAACATCCCTATGAAATGATCTTGTCACTTTCTATTAGTTATTTTACCTTAAAGTCTATTTTCTCCAATATTAATATAGCTACATCAGCTTTCTTTTGTTTAATATCTACATGCTCTTTATTCATATGTTTACTTTCAGTTGTTCTGTATTCTCAAATTTTATGTTTGTGCCTTGTAAACAACTTATAGTTGGACTTTTAAATCCAATCTTACAATATTTTTGTTCTAATTAGTGTATTTATTCCATATATTTAATACCACTAGTCATATTGATTGTATGTTCCCCAATTTAATTTTTGCTATTTGTCCCGTCTGTTCTATTTCAATTTTTTCCCTTTTATGTTGTCTTTGAGATTGCTTAATTTTTGCTTATTTTTTAAAAATCTCTAGCATACTCTTTCAATTCATTTAGTTGTCATAGTGTGATATTGTAATATATTAAGAAATGTATATTTGGTCTTTAGTCTTCGGCCACTGGTTCCTGACACAGGAGTTCCTAAAACCCTTGGAATTTTCTGAGTGATAGGAGTGTCTTTTGTTCTTTATAATAAGTGCCTTTCAACCATATCTGAGTTTATGCTAATAGGATGACTCTCAGTGAGTCCCTATAGAGCTTCAGGAGGGCAACTGGTTGTCAGAGGGACCAACCAGGCCTGATCTCTAAGTAGGGGGGGAGGGGCTGGAGATTTAGTTAATCACCAACAGCGAATAATTTAATCAATCATGCCTACATAATGAAATCTCCATAAAAACCCTAAACAATGGGATTTGAAGAGCTTCTAGGTTGGTGAACTCATTGAGGTGCACACCTGGAGGATGCAAGGAAATTCCATGCCCATACTTTGCCTTATGCATCTCTCTCCCATTTGGCTGTTCCTGAGTTGAATCCTTTATAATAAACCAGTGATAGTAAGTAAAGAGACGTTCTGAGTTCTGTGATCTGTTATAGCAGGTTATTGAAGCTGAGGAGGGTACTGTGGGAACCCCTGATTTGTAGCTAATCAATCAGAAGTACCAGAGGCCCAGGACTTGCAATTGGTATCTGAAGTAAGGCATAGTTTTGTGGGTCTGAGCCCCTAAGCTGTGTGGTCTGCCTTAACTCCAGTAGTTAGTGTCATAATTGGATTGAATTGTAGGACACCCACTTTGGTGTTCAGACAGTTGGAGAATTGGTTGTTGGTGTGGAAAAAACCCCACACATTTGGTGACAGAATTATTGTGAGTAAAAACCGTTCATACATAGAAATGAAAACATCTGTGCAAAACTAATCAAAGTCTAAGGTTAACCAAACTCTAACACTTTCCTCCACCAACCATAAGGATTCGAAAACATTTCATCGTTATTGGCTTCCTCTTGTTTACTGTTATTTTTGTCATGTATCTAATATCTTCTTAATAAACCCTGGGGATGCACAGTTGTAGCTATGACACTTTCAGGGTATGTTGAGTTGCTGGTTTCCTTCCCTTTCAGCCTGGCACTATGGGTATCTCAAGCTAATTTGGGAAGTCACTTCTTAGGCTGCATGACTTGATCAGGTCTTGGCCCCAGACATCTGTTTCCTTCTATAAGACTCCAAAACTGAAGCCAGCTTCCCCGGAGTGGGTAAATCTTCTTGCCCTAAATCAACTTCAGTGCTACTGTGCCCTACTGGCTTCTATGGGAACTCCTTTCCTTTTTGTTTTGACATGTCTTTACTATCTTTGCACATTTTTGATGTTCCTAAAAAGTATACATTTATAATTCAGCAGTGTTAGTTGTTTTCAGCAAGTAGGGGAGGGGCTTAATTTATAAATACTGTCTCCTTCACTGGAATTCAGCTACAAGGAGGAAAGTTCATAATATTTTCTAGGAAGGCCCCAGTTAATCTCTTAAAATAATAATTTAATTATTATTTACTTCATACCTTTAATTCATAACTTTCTCACGTATGCCTGTCTGTTCCTATCACGTGGGGAAGCCTGGTCAGGCCTGTCCTTGGAGGTCTTCCTCAGCCATGCATGTCCACAGCAATCGTCTCAGCCCCTCTCACCCCTGTGGGTGCTGCTACAGTAGCTCCACAGTGAGGTTAGTAGAATAAGAACAGGGTTCTTTCACACTTCATTGTACACCTATAGCAACTAGAAAAATGCACAGAATAACAATATCTAATATTCCTCTACAGTAACAGTTTTTTGTACTATACAGTGGTTATGATGAAAATAAAATAATCTTTTTGTTTACTGTTTACTTCATGTTATAATTTATAGTAATCTTTACTAAACATGAGAATGTTTTACTTCTGTGGGAAAAGTGAAAAGAATGAACAATTGAAAGTCAGCAAAAAAGCACATTATTGTGGATACAACTCTAGTGTTCATTAGGTTATTTAAGTAGGAAGACTCATGTTAGTTTTGCTATGAATGTATATGGTACTCAAGTATACTGCATTTAAAAGGCTTCACAATTTGGACATGAAATTGTCAAGTTCGAGTTTGTTCACATCATTCCTGAAGAAGAAAGAACACTTTTAATCCTATTGTTCTGGCATTTCTTCTTGTCATGATAATTTCATGGAGTCCCTTTATACCCTGTGTGTGATTTCTTGCTAACTGAAATAATAGATTATAGTTTGACAAAAGAACAATTTTTTAAAAAATCAGGTTTCAATTCATTTTAAAAGAAAATTGCTTTTATTCCCTCCTTACAAAGGATCTTATGATGTTTCAGGTTAAACAAAATGGCCTAATAGAAAATATATCAAAAGCACAAGATTTGTAATCGAAGATGTCATACTGAATATTCAGAATATGACATAAACATTGATTCAAATATCCTCCAAAAATATCTTGTCATATTCACAAAGAAGCAATAGTGGATTTTTTTATTGGTAAGATATTTACAAAAGAAATTTATGTACCTGGCTAAATTGCTTAGTAAAATGTAATGTTAATATAATTCAAGATCCTTTTACTTAAGAAATGAATCCTCTGTTTGTATAGCCAAAGTAAAGTCGTAAGTTTTGAATTGCAAATTGTAAAGCTGTATAAGGTTTCATTTAAATGGAATATAAGAGATCAACTAGTCAAAACTCGTGAATTTAAATAAGAGCAAATTGCCCCCGACCATTGATAAGCAGAATAATAAAATTAATGGTTTAAATAAAACTTTTTAAAATTAACCATCATTCTTTTATTTGCTTTATTAATGGAAGTATTGCAATGTTATTTACACTTAAAAAAGTTATTGAGTTAGAGTGTCTCACCTTTTAGAAATGAAAAGGCACGTATCCAACATTGGTAGCAGATACTTCCTTCTGTCACAGAAACGATGCATTGTGCTGTTCCTTTATATTTAGCATTTTGTATATCAAGCATTTGGAAGAGAATAAACAATTTTAAGATGAACATTTGTGTGTTCAAGTTAAAATGTCTCCCCATTTATTTCACTGTATAAATATATTTGGAAGAAAACATCACAGTGCTGCTCCCCAGGGCCTCTGTGTATGATTTTTTCAGTTTCTGGATTATACAACCCTAGCAAGCAGTATTCACACTGAAGGCTGGGTGAAATGGTGGCCCCTGGATCATGCAGAGAACAACCCTTACACCCTCTTCCCAGAATTATTTTCTGAACATATCTGGATGTATAGTTTCTAGTCATGCTTGGCACATGTGTACCCAATTTATTGAACAGGAATTCATTAGGGGTCTAAAGCAGAATTGCCTTATTTTTCTCCAAGTATAGGCTTCAGCCATGCTGCAATAAGGTTCTTCTCTCCTACTCTTAACCCCCCCAAAATTGAATTTATTTAATATTTATGGATTTATTCATATTTTTCATTTTTTTCTTGACAGTTTTTTAAAACTGTATCTTTCTAGAAAAAAAGTGGATTTAAAACTTATTCTAATTTAATGGTTTAACATAAATTATATTTAATAATGGTTTTATATAATTCACATCTTCACTTATTCCCTATTAAGTAAGGCAGTATATGTGCAGTGCTTGGAAAATGTGCTTGGCATGTAGTAAGGGCCATGTAAGTCTTAGTTATTTGTATTACTATGTAACTTTAAAAATCTATCTAAGGCATCAACAATTGATAATTGATCCATTTTATTCCAAATATTTTAATGGTGTTTTCTCTGTTTTATTGAATAATATTTTAAAGTGTTTCTCTGTTTTATCTTATTTTCCTTTATTACTTGAATTCTTAAGACTATAATATCCACACCTGAAAAAACTCTCTCTGAAACTATTAAGTAACTCTAACTCACTTCCCAAGACCTTTAGGGGGCTTAAAATCTATTCACTTTTCCTTCATTCTTACTATTTTCATTTTTGTCCATTATATAGCTCTAACTTCTTTTAACAACTCTATAGTCAATATTTTTTTAAATTTAAAAAATAAAATCAGGGCTTATTTGTATATAACCATAGTTTACAACATATTTGTTCATCTTCCTTTCCTGTTTCATCTCAATCATTCCTTTAGGTTTCACTTACCTTATTTCTGAAGAAAGTTCTCTCATGGAAAAATTATTAGTGGTATTATCTTTCTGAATTTTTATCAAAACATCTATGTATTTTCTCTTGAATACTTCCTTAGCTGGCTCTAGACTCTCAAGTGGTGAGTTGTTTCCTCTCAATGTCTAAAGACATTTTTCTAATGCCTTTTGGTTTCTCTTTTTGCTGCAGAGACATTTACTATCCACATCAGTTTCTATATTGGTAATGTTTTTCTTTCTGTTTGTTGTGAATAGATCCTCTTGGTTTTGAAGTTCTGCTATTTTACTACAATGCATTAAGATTAGGTTTATTTCTAATTATCACGTTCAGGAGATATTGTGCTTTTTGAATATGAAGATTCATGTCTTTTATCAAATCTGTAAAATTCTTTGTCATTAACTCTTCAAATATTGCCTCTCTGCTATTTTCTTTTTTCCTTTTGGAACTCCAAGTAGGTAGAGTTAGAGGTTTTCATGCTTTCTCTCCCACCCTTCTAACTGACTTTGACACATTTCTTATTTCTTCATCTCTCTTTGCCTCCTTTGTAATGTCCTCAGGTTGACATTTAAATACATAAATTCCTTCTTTACCTGTCTATAATACACTTTTATGATAATTTATTGGCTGTCTTATTTTAAAAATTGCATGTTTCTTTCAAAAGTTACCTGGTTTTCTAATGTGATTTCTCTTTCTTTTTACGTCTTTACTTATTTTACCTTTTCGTATTAAAATGCCTATTAGAATTCCATTAACTGAAGTTTTCAGATGTTCAATCTTGTTTTTCTTCTGCAGATTACCTTACTTGGTGCATTTCCTGTGTATATATTATTTTGGAGTTTTAGTTCTTTTTCCAGAGCCTTGTAAATAGGAGTGTGTAATAGAAATGCAGGAGGATCTGTTTGAGAACTGTAGCAGACAATCTTTTACTTCTGTTGAAAGGAACCAGTTTTTGTGTTAATTTCTCACTCGGAGTTCTCAGAAAGTGCAAGTGGTATTTTCAGGGGATTCATTTTTTTCTACTCAGGATCCTTGTCAAGGTAAACAAATTTCCTTTTACTCACCCTGGGGTGGTGGAATTTTTTTCTGAGACCGTCCTCTGAATGATGAGGTAGCCTTTCCAAGGGTCCTGGCTTTAAACCATAATCTTAGTTATGACTCTAAATTCCTAGGGACCCCAGCCTATGTGCTTCTCTCTATGTTTTTCAACTTACTCTTGATTTGGGGGCCTAGATGGCTTCCTTTATTTTCTAGAGAATTCAGTTGTGCATTTAAGAGTGCCTTATATATAATATATATTATATGATATACATCTATATATCTATATATTGATATATAGATATATAGATTTATCTTAATGATAAAATATGAAGGTAAATCTGTTTTCTTGAGGAAATGCTCATGATGGAATGTTAAGTGCAGAAACAAGTTCTAAATATGTATGGTCTCTATTTTGTAATGTTTTGTTTCACTGAACTGAAAAGTGCATGTCCATGGGTCAGGGGATTTGAATGTTTAATAACATTATTTTGATAATTTGCTCCATTTTCTAGAATTCTTAAAATGAGCATGATTATTTTTAATAATAATGAAAACCATTAACTATTGCAAAAATTGTCTCTATTTGAGTGTTTTTCAAGTTTTTGACAATTCAGAAAACATCTTTTAGTTTCTTTATTTTCTAGAAATAATTGTATGGCTGTCATAGACTTGTTTATCAACTGTCCTAGGTATAATGATATGGTAAGTTGATAGTCTCACTGGAAGCCATTTATATTTTATTTACAATAACTTTGGATTTATGTGCTACATCTCAGGAAAGAATTGAAAAGTACATGAAACAGAAGTTCATTACTTTCTTTGAGTTCTCTATTTTAGCTTTCTGTCTTTTATTCTATGACTTTATTTTTCCCTTTGAATTTTGCATATAAAGTGAATGTCATAGAAATATTTCAGCATTTAACTGATATATTCATATCAAAATGCATCTTATTTAATTGAAGAAAATTATAAACAACTGTAAAGGACAATAATTATTTTATTTTAAACCAGCTGATGAGATGCAGGATAATAATAATGTAATAATTTTAGGTTTTAAGATATTCAAATTTTAAATACGTGAAAAATTAACTTATAACATTATATATTATATTAGTTTGAATTTTATAATTTAACATGAAATTTCATACTCTTGAAACCACACAACATCCAAATAATTTTCACATAATCATTGTGTCTATAAGATTACTCTTTTGATAATTATACTACTTTGATTACAAAAGGAACTAATGAGGATTTTATAATGAGAAAATAAAGTGATCTATCTCTGTCCCCTTTCCTAAATTCCCAGTTCTCAAAAAAAACCCTACATGAGTTTCAATCCTCTTGTGAATCTAAACCAAAACATAATGACCCTCATCCCCAAAACTGAATTTAAATAAAAATTAACTAAAGAAGCAAGTTACGAATCTTCTTTCCTAGACTGCAAATGTGAAACTTCCTGGGGATGCAATTGCTAGCTAAAATAAATACAGTAGGTCCCCTACATATGAATCTTCAAGTTGAGAACTTTCAAAGATGAGAACGTGCGTTTGCATGTCCAATCATGTAAGTTAGTTCATGTGCCTGGCATACATTGTCACGTGCATGCATCCTCTACAAGTGGCTGTGCTTTTGAGTACTTTACTGTACAGTACCGAATAGAGTACAGTAGTACAGTATTTTTATTTCAAGCCCAGGATGTCCGGAAGCAAGCGTAAATGCAGCCACGATGTAGCTGGTACTTCTAAGAAGTGCCAGCTGTTGTACTATACTACTGTACTTTTCATGGTACTGTAAGATTAAAAATGTTTTCTTTATTTTTTGTGTTTGTTTTTTATATATTATTTGTGTTCAAAGTATTTAAACCTATTACAGTACAGTACTATATAGCCGATTGTGTTAGTTGGGTACATAGGCTAACTTCGTTGGACTTAACGAACAAATTGGACTTAACGAACGCACTCTCAGAATGGAACTCATTCGTATGTAGGGGACTTAACTGTATTTTACTGTTAGAAAAAATTCTCAGGTTTGCCACTTCTTAGTTCTGAGAAAAATAATAGAACATTCTTCTTAAAGTTATTGTGAAGATTACATGACTTATGTACATCTTTTATCACTAAGCCAGGCACATAGTAATATATCAGTTAGTATTATTGATGCTGTTATTATTTATTCTGTCACTTTTGTTGTTTATAGAGTGATATAGAGGAACTTTAAAGCAAGTATTGTTGGGTCATCATTTCTTTTTCTTGAAAAAATGCTGTACACTTTGGAAGAGTATGTGATATAACTTGCACTCTATTCATGCAAGTATTTAAGGGATTCCAAGAATATCTCTACACAAGTACCTTTTTCTTTGTCTCACTATAAATGGCAGTGCAGGCTGTACTAAGCAGGCACTTGGGGAAAAGGGAAATAGTTACTGTATGCTGCACTTTTCCATCTCATAGGGTGCAGAGAACTCAGAGTAAATCTGGCAGGTCAAACAGCAGATAATCAAATCTGTTAACAGTCAGGGAAAACATATGTTATGTAGTAATTTTACTAACTATAATTTTAGCTAAAGCATGACCTCAGGACAATTAAGCTCTAAGACTTTTTTCAGAAGCATAGACATTCTTTAATTTATCAGGTTGCGAATAAATTTACTTCCTGTTATTTAGAAAGGACATTTAACTGGTCTTGAGTACATAACAGTTACTTTCTAAGATGAAATAAAGTCTGTCATATCCAGGGGTAAATCAAATTATGTGTAATTGATATAACACTGCCTAAATGTATTCCCACTGGGAAATATTTCTCACTATGTATTTGAGATTGAAAATACGTAGCACATGGCAAATGTGGTAGTGTGAAGGTAGTATTTTTGAAATAATAAATATAAAATAGCATAGTATAATGTTACACATGGATTTTTCTATATTTTTAAAATCTCAAAAACTTTGCATTTAACATAGTTTCTATGTTTGGAAATGTTTATATTGAAGGAATTAAGTAACAGGTATACATTTTTAGGAGATATGGCTGCTGTCTGGTAAGATTATTTGTAGACCAAGGGGCAGTCAGATGCCATCAATAATTCATATATATATATATATGTAGTTTCTCAGCATGGTAGGAATTTTAAAAGTTTCCAAAAATGTGGAAAATGAAAAAAATATATCATTATAGCTAAAGTGAATACAAGCTTGGAATTTATTTGTTCTGCTTGTTAAGGGCCTGAGCTTAGAGGAAATTTCTGCCCATGAAAAGAGTTCATTTAGAGATTAGGGAGAGCGCAGTGGTGGCCTGCTTTTCCAGGAGTTGGCTCCAGGGTCCTGTGTATGAATGTCCTTAACTTGTACTGTGGAGGTAGAGAAATCCAGTCTCCCCCTCCTTCCATTCAGTACCTATATCATGAAACTATAAAAATTTGCTTTTTACAAGATAAGAAATAGGAAAGTGTATTTGCCTCTACCACCTCTTCCTGGCTGTAAAAATAATGATGTTTTTGAGGACCAACTACTTTGCTAGCATTTTTCCTATCTTATGTTCGACTCTCATAGCTTTTCCCAGGAGAAAAATGTCAACTTTTCCCAGGAAAAAAATTCTATTCGTCAATTTTATAAATTAGGAAACTGAAACACCCAGAGGATAAATAAGTGATGCAGGATCTGAGAGCCAGGATTTGCATCTGGTCCAGGATGGCTTCTCCAGGACCAACAAATGCACTCAGACCCTTTCAGCAAAGACGAAAGGGACAGAGAAGTTATGTCCATGCTGTTTAAAAACCCACCCCAGAAGCTGCAGGGCTCACTTTAGATTCTCTCCCACGAGCCAGAGGTTGGTGATGTGGTCACACTGAATCATAATGGAGACTGGAAAATACAGTCTTTATTCAGGAAGGCTGTGTTCACCTAAATGTTTTATCTATAAAAGGAGGGAAAGCAGATTTTGGTGGACAACTCTATAACAAATGAGAAGTTTCCATCAAATTGTTCCATTTGAAAATTATTCTTATTCTTTTGTAACTTCATCAGTGGAATCTGTCACTGAGAAAACTTTCAAATTGAAGACTCAATAGGTTACATTTCCAATTGCTAGGTTTTCCTTAAAATTTAACACCAGGAATGATCTTCTGATTTGGATTAGTGAGGAGTCACCCAACCATAAGAAGAAGAAGCATACAATATTCACCCATTGAATTATTGCAAAATGAACCTTATATTAACAAGCAAACAAAACATTGAATTCATTTTGTATCTTGTACTGGGAAATTGAAAATTTTCATGATCAATTTAAAATTTCAGCATTTGAGGCAGTAGTGTTCAGGGGGTTTTTGAAAGGTAAAAATAGGATTTTAATTCTCACTTTTCCCCAGCTTAGGACTTAGATTTCTTATTTGTAAAATATACCTAATAATAAATGCTTCATAGAGTGCTAAACTCAGTAAGGGGTATGTACTCGTGTGTGTACATCTACATGCATATGATTTCCTTTTTACAAAAACCATTTAGTAGTCATAGTTTGTATACAACTTAGGAACTTGATATTTTTTACTAAATTACGTATTGTGAGCACTTTTTCGTATATAAAAACATGCATCTACACTTGTACTCTTAATTGATTTGTGGTATCACATTCTGTTGATCTCTTAGTACAAAATTGCTAAAGTACATAGGGATTGGAAAGGGAGAAAACATTTTGCATTATTCACAGGTGACACGCCTTTTACATTAAATTGATGAACATCTGAAATAAACTATTTGAATTAATAAGAAACTTTGGTAGGTGGCCTGGGTTTTTACATTGTTCTGGTAAACATTTAATAAACATACATGTGTGCTTGGGATACATCAGTGAGTATAATTAATATCCTTGCCCTGTTGGAGTTTACATTCCAGCAGAGAGTGTAGGCAATGAGAAATAGTAAATATAATAAATACATTACATAATGTGTTAGAAGGTGATATCTGCTATGGAAAAAAATAAGGTAAAGTCAGAAGATTTAAATATGCTTGGAAGAGGTAGAGTTTTCAGTTTTAAATTCAGTGTTCTAAGTAAGCATCTATGAGAAAGGGACATTTGGGCAAAGGCATGTAGAAAAGATAGACTTAGCGAAGCAGATTTCTAGAAAAAGGGCACTGCAAGGAAACAGTCAGTGCAAAGGTCCTGAGGTGACTGAGTGCCTATCTTAATTGAGGAGCAGCAAGGATGCCTGTGTGGCTGGAAGACATGAAAGGAGGGAGAAAGAGGCAAGACGTGCTTGAAGACTAATGGGAAGCTGAGTTCTCTAAGGGGCATTGTTGGGACTTTTGGTGTTTACTATGAAGAGAATGGGGAACCACTGAGGGTTTCTGAGCATAGGAGGGCCATGATATGATTTATGTTTCCAAAGGATGCTCTGGCTGCAGAATTGTGAGTAGACCACAGAGGGTAATCATGTATGCTGAGACCATGGCAGTAACCCAGGGGAAGTGTGATGATGGCTCTGATGACAGTGGTAATGGGAGGTAGGGAAACATTGTCTGATAGATTTTGTGGATAGGTACAGTTGGATTACCTGAAGGATGACATGAGGTATGGGAAAGAAAGAGAGGAGGTGGAGATGTGTCTATGGTTTCTGGACTAAGCAACAGGTGGAACAGAGTATCATCAACTAAAGGGAAGAGACTGTGGGAAGAGGGCCATAAGAGAAGATCAGGGTTGCATTTGGACATAATAAACTAATACATAAGACTGATTCAGTAGGGAAGGAAAAATTGTTACTATAGGTGGGTGAGTGGAGAAATTCTGGAGCATTAAGTAAGAAATAAAAATAGGATCTAGTGCCCTTTGAAGGGGCTGGCTTAGCAGAAGACAAATAGTTAATTTCTAGAAATAGGAAGGCAGAGAATATACATACAGATGCTGCTAAGTGGGCATATGTGGTGTCAGCATTCTGTGGAATTTTACTTATGGTGGTTTAATTTTTTTCCAGTGAAGCAAAAAACAAGGCTTACAGCTTAGAAGAAAGATGGGGAAAGAGATGATCAAAGTTTGAAGAACTAATAGAAAAGTGAAACAGTCATCTAGAAGAAAGAGTGATTGGACTCTTCCCAATATGCTTGCATCAAAGCAATCCTTGTGGACCTAGTTGACATTAATGGTCATAAATTCAAAGTAAAACTAGAGACATCATTTTTTTGTTTTTTCATTTTTCCAGCCACATTAGTTGAAAAGATACAAGCCCAGAGAGGCAAAGAATTAGATTTTACCAAGGCTGTGTTATTCTCCAAGTGAATGTGACAGCAAGGGAGAGACAAGAGAATTGAAATCACATACAAGGGAGTGATTAAGAGTTTGCCCCCATGGAATTTTGTACTGACAAAAGAGGAGAGAGGGGCAACATCAGATGGGCGAAATAAAATGTCAAGCTGGGAGGATGCGTGGGTGGGTAATCCTAGTGAAGAATTAGAGAATGTAAGAGTTGCATATGGGAGAAAGCAAGCTGAAAAGGTATGAGGCAGAGAGGTGCCTTCAGTTAACAGAGAAGTCACAGATATTGGTAATAACTAGATCTAGAGTAAGATTGTGGAGATAAGTTGTTGGGTTAAGACAAAGACAAAAATCTTTGGGATAGAGAAGTTCAAAGAACTAAGCACACAAGTTTATTGAAGGATTGTTTGGATGTGTGTTAAAATAATAGAGTTCAGACAGAAATCAAGGAGTTAGGAGCCAAGCCATAGAAAAATGAATGACTGACCCGAGAATGGGTGGGTAACACCAAAAATGGAAGTAGGGAGTAACAGAGTCTATTGACATTAGAGTTCTAATGGAGGTTTCACGTAGGCAGGAGGGAGAATGATCTGAGACTGGTAAAGAGGAGTGTCAGGGGGCCACTCATCTATGCATCTCTGAGTGCGAGGGGCAGGGGTACCACTCTCCTAAACACTCACAGGTACAGGGAACTTCTCTGGTGGTCCAGTGGTTAAGGCGAAGTCTGAGATACCACATGCCTCGAGGCCAAAAAAAAAAAAAAAGAACATAAAACAGAAGCAATATTGTAACAAATTCAATAAAGACTTTAAAAATGGTCCACATCAAAAAAAAAAAAAAAAGGAAAGAAACTTTGGAAAAAAACAAACGCTCAGTGGTACGTACAAGGGCTGTGGGAGAGGAACTTCATGGGCTGCAGGGGAAGCAGTGTCCTTCGAGGAGCCAGATTTCTGTTAGATCAAGAAATTCAACACATGTTTGGGGAAGAGATTCAGGGTATAGGAGATTTTGCTGATAATGGACCATTAATACCAGAGTACACAGTGGAAGATTCCAGCATTTAGAGGGAAGTTGATAATGGAACAGAATAATGGATTTGGGGAGTCTTATGAGGTTTAGAGGTTGTTAGGTTAGGTGAGATTTGGAAGTCTGGGGCTCCTCATGATTATTGCTATATTAGTTCCCCAGGGCTGCCTTAAAGCACCAAAAATTGGTGGCTTGAAACAACAGAAATTCATTGACTAGACAGTTCTGGAGGCTAGAAATCTGGAATCAGAGTGTCATCAAGGGCAGGCTCTTTCTGATGGCCCTGGGGCAGAATCCTTCCTCACCTTTTCTAGCTTTTGGTGTATGCTGGTAATCCTTAGCATTCCTTTGCTTCTAGATACATCATTCAGATCCCATGGTCATCTTCTCCCTGTTTCTTTACATTATCTTTCCTCTGTGTGTCTCTCTGTCCCAATTTCCCCTTTTCATAAGGACAACCGTCATGTTGGATTAGGGCCTACCCTAATGACCTCATTTTAACTTGAATACAATGTAGAGATACTATTGCCAAGTGAAGTCACATTCTGAGGCATTGGGGGTTTTCAACATATCGTTTTGGGAGGACACATATCAATACATACAATGACATAAAGAGGAAGGAAGAGCATAAAATTAGTTGTGGTGGACTTAAAGTAAATAGAACTGGCCAGGCTGGGAGATAAGAGACAGGGAGGACAGGGTGGGGTGGGTGACTAGAGCTCTTTTTTCACCCATTTGATAGAACAAAGGAGATTTCGAAAGATAAGTATTTATTCCTGTAGCCTGTAGGAGTCCCCTTTGCCTATAACTGGAAAAGCCCTGAGTTACTCCTAGCAGACTATTTCTTGGCAATTTCCAACAAATTTTAAGAAATGTTCTTAAATAGAACATTCTCCTTTGAGTTATTCATGTGCTAAACAATCACAGATTGACTTTGATCAGCTCTTCAAATTCACTTTCATTAAGCTCTAAAATTGAGTGTGGCATATCAAATGCCAGCAGATTAAAAAGAATCTTTTTTCATTAGTTTAATTAGTTCCTCTATTTATCTAACCTGAAGTAATGACTTCTTTAATTTCATGTGCATTGCTGTTGCTCTTTAGAGCAGTGAATTTCTGCAACAGGGAAAAATGAAGGATTCTAGGCAGATACAACTGATTGAACTGAAATCCAGGTAAGCCTGATGTATTTCAGAAATGGAAAAGCCACCCACCGGTTCTCTGGGATGCAAAATGCTGTGATAAAGGTACATCCTAAATCAGTCATTTCTAATGCCTTTCATGTAGGGGTTATTTTTTATTACTTTATACATGTACTTATGCATGTTCAGGGCTGAGGGTTGGCATTAAATTAAGAAGTGGATTGAAGGTTCTCAAAGTCTTGTGCACATTTATGGAGGGAATAATTTTCGTTGTCAAGAATGAGAGAGGTTCACATGCTGATAAGGCAATTTCTTCTTAATAATTTTTATATTCTTATTTCAAAATAAGTATCTTTAAACTGATAAAGAGGTTGAGTACGTGAATTAAAGTATTAAGTAAACATCGTGTTAGAAATATAACTTTAAAACACTTGTCCATGTTACCACTTTCTTTTACAGTTATACTCTAATTAAAAAAAAACACAAAAAAACGAATTCAGGGTCAAAGGTGGAAATTCCTTTTAAACTCTTTC